>NC_081848.1:28896862-28978899 GCF_963259705.1 Myotis daubentonii | reverse complement strand
AGAGATCACACAATAAAGAAGACCAAGAGAGTTACAACATATCTGAGTGTTATTTAAAGTGCTTAATCATATTTAATGGTAGGTATTTCTATGAAATAAAATCATATTTTAAAAATCAGGTACTTAATGTTAGTTTCCTTAGAAAGCTTTTATTCAGAATGCACATATTTTTTGTATGTTTGTTCATTTGTCTGTTTGTTTAGTGCCCAAATCTTTTTAAGTAAAAGCATGCTTGTTATCAATTAAAACAGTCTATTATTTCCAGAGATGGAGGGGTTCTTAATAGTATTAAAGTACAAATACCTATGCTCAACACGATTAGACCCAGTGTTATGCAAGCAGCAGAAAAGCTAGCCATAAAAAGAAAAGGTACATCAGGGGTAGCTGTCTTGATTGATTAAAATAAAGAGAAAAAAAACATTTCCTCAATGACAGACATGAGTGAAATGTGGCCAAGAAATTCACTCATCAGGTGAAAAGTACATCACATCACATCACATGGAAGCAAACAGAGGGAAGAAAAAAAAAAAGTCGCATTTTAGCAGACAGTCATGGGTTTTATGTAACCATGGCAACAGCTCAATGAAATAACAGCTCTTTTTTTCTTTATGAAAAAGACTCTGTGGAATGTCATATGTCTTCTGTTTTTTTCCAGTTAAAACCTCTAATGCCACAAGAAGAATCTTTGCTCCTGAAAACTTTTAATAAATGACAGTTTATTGCTATTTCTTTACATTTAAGAAATCCCTGCGTTCACCTTCTCCATTAATACATCTGTTTGTTCTGTTTCCCTTTTTTGTTTGACTTGAGACACTTATTTTTCCCCATCATATTTTATAAATCACTTGTGTTAAAATAGAAAAAGAACCCTGGCTGGTTTTGCTCAGTGGAGAGGGCGTCGACCTGTGGACTGAAGGGTCCCGGGTTCAATTCCTGGCAAGGACACATGCCTGGGTTGCAGGCTTAGTTCCCAATAGGGGGCGTGCAGGAGGCAGGTGGTCAATGATTCTCTCTCACCACTGATATTTCTATCTCTTTCTCTCCCTCTCCTTTCCTCTGAAATCAATAAAAATATATTTTAAAAAATAGAAAAAGAACCATTTTTTGTCCGAAGTTCGCTGCCATTACCAGATGATATTAAACAATTTATTTAGAATCTTTGACCTTTGATTTTTTTTAACAACCAAAAAAACCTAGGTTACAATTATCATATACGCTTGTTTTCTGTGTTAATGGAAAAACTAAAAGCAATAGAAAACAGAATAAGATAGTGAGTTTTAGTAGACCAGTGGTCGGCAAACTCATTAGTCAACAGAGCCAAATATCAACAGTACAACGACTGAAATTTCTTTTGAGAGCCAAATTTTTTAAACTTAAACTATATAGGTAGGTACATTGTTATTAACTTAATCAGGGTACTCCTAAGGCTTAGGAAGAGCCACACTCAAGGGGCCAAAGAGCTGCATGTGGCTCGTGAGCCGCAGTTTGCTGACCACGGCAGTAGACTATTTTAACTTACCTAATTACAAGATCCCAGAGAAATTATTTATTCTGAGACCTTTTCCTTAAAATTAAAATAATATACATAAAGCATTATTATGAGATTTAATGAAATCTGTTAGTGCAAAATGACTAGTTTAGTATATGAGATATTCTTTGAGTTCCATGTGTAGAAATTACTATTACAATATATATTTATATATTAATTTTATCTTTATATATTAATATTAATACATTAATATTAATAATATTAATATTATTTTACTATAATAATGAATATTCAACCAGTATTATAGAGCCAGAGTTAAAAACAATTTGGTGGCCTTCCGAATGATCTTATATTCAATAATAATTATAAGAGCTATTATTATTAAATACTATATACCTAGCACTATATACTAAGTGCTTTACACATATTAGATTAGTTGGTCCTTCATAAAAAGTTGTTACAATCCCCATTTACAAATGAAAAATATTGATATGCAGAGAGCTTTAAGTATTTTGCCCAAGGTCATGTAGCTAATAAAGAGTCAATATTGGGAACCAAGTCTTTCTTACTGTGATCTATGTGATCCTAACATTAGTGCTAACACTCTCCTCCCCTGCCTCCCCTCTGTATCAAATATAACAACAATGATTTTGGGTTAAGTTTTCAAATTATTTCTGGAACATCCCTCTCGCAATCCAGGACTGCTGGCTCCTAACCGCTCGCCTGCCTGCCTGCCTGCCTGATCACCCCTAACCACCTCTGCTTGATGGCCTGATTGCCCCTAACTGCTCCCCCCTGCCAGCCTGATCTCCCACTAATTGCCCTCCCCTCCTGGCCTGATCGCCCCCTAACTGCTCCCCACTGCCAGCCTGATTGCCCCTAACTGCCTCTGCCTTGGCCCCTGACACCATGGCTTTGTCCTGAAGATGTCCAGTCTAATTAGCATATTACCCTTTTATTAGTATACATAGTGGGCATGTAAGCCATGAAACTGGTTGTGATAGCCAGAGAAGATCAGAAAGAGAAAAAAGAAGAGGGTACACCTCTAAACTCTGGGCCAGGCCAGATTTTGTGGCATAAAACCAGTGAAGTCACATGACAGTTAATTAACAAATATTCCTCAAGTTAATTTTCTCATCAAATAAATATCTTACAACAACTATATGAAATAGTTAATATTATCCCCATTTGAGGGAATTTAACATGTTTTCTTAAGTAGATAAAAGATTACAGTTCTTTTCTAGATTTTAACTTTCATGGTTTACTCTGCAACCCTCCGAAAGCTGCTTTCTTCAACAATTTACTTTAAACTATTAATCTCCTGATGATTAGAAATCAAAATATGGTGACAAGGAACTTCAACGTCCCTACTTTCTCCTTTGACTTAGAGCTGGTTACAACTCCTTTAACATCAGGTGTTTTGTGCAGGTCATCTGTAGCCAGCTGGAGGAGTACGACAGCCGCCAGGCCTTGTGCAATGGGACTGCGGAGGGACCCTTACTGCGCAACCCTGGAAACCATGACAAAGGCAGGACCCAGAGGCTCCCCTCCTCAGCTGATGTGGAATTTTGCCTGAGTTTGAGCCAGTATGAATCAGGGCCCATGGATAAAACTGCCAACTTCAGCTTTAGAAATACACTGGAAGGTAACCGCCCTCTTTTTCACTCACCTAAAATTTCTTTTTTTCTGAATATATCTTTACAATCTTATCCAACACCCTAAGTGCAGAAGGGCTTGAGAACTTAGTATTTTCTGAGTTGAGTAAGGGCATGTGGCACATGTACGTCAGTGGCCAATAACCCTAGCAGAGTCTGAGCAGCACACCATAACCCAACGCATCAATAACTCTTCAGCAATATGTATGACTATACCCACTATGACAATAAACGGCAGCCTGATAGCAAAGAAAGTCAGGTCTTTCCACTAAAAGAGTACTGGTGCCAAACAAAATAATACATTTACAGAACTTTTTGTATTTTGGGGATTATAGATATAGGACTGTAGATCTATAATACTTTTTTTTTAGTTTAAGTATTTTACCTAGTGTACATTATTTTGGACACTAGGATCTTTGAGGCAAGTCCATTCCTTTAACTATTATAAGGATAAAACCCACACACAGGGACTAAGTTCCTATCCCATTATCCCTTAAGATTATTTGCTTCATCAGAGATTCCTTTTCATGGTCTCTTTTGGGTCCTACTTACTTCTCCTGCAGAGGTCTCCATCTTGCTTGCATCTTCCCTCCAGCACCTGTTCATTCTTCTCTGCTCAAGGCTGCCCAGTCACCTCAATTTTTATTATGGAAACAAACCTATAAACAAAACAAACAAACAAAAACCCAAGAATATTCATTCAAGGCCCAGATTTAGCTGGAGGGTTGGAAAGACATCAGGTACTGACGTGTGGCAAGAAAAACAACTCAGGATTTGCACTAGATGGTCCACCTCCTAAAACTCTGGCATGTAGACAAACCTTGCTCTCTTTCCTTACCTCGCTATCCTTAACTTTTTGTCTTGTTTTGCTTTTGTCCTTTTGGTTCCTGTGTTACCCTTTAACTTCTGTTGCTGAACAACGTAGTGTAGGTTCCCTGTCTCTTTCATTTCCCTGGATCCTTCCAATCTATAACTCCAGGCCTTACGCTCCCCCAGAAGCAATTTCAACAAGGAGAATGACACCCTAAAGAGAAATCCTGGTGCCAGCTGTTAAAATAAGAAGTACGATTATTTTCCTAAAGTAATATGCATGACTATCATTTTCCAAGTAATCACTATGTACAAGGCCCTGTGCTAAACATTTGCATAGCACTATCTCACTTAACCCTTCCAATCACCCTCTGAGGAGGATGGCGTCATCATTTCCAGCTTAAGGAATTAAGAGAGATATTAAATAATTTGGCTACTATCGCCCATGTGTTAGGTGGCAGAGCTAAATCTGTTCTTAGATTTGTCAAGTGCCAAAATCCAAGAGTCCTATCCATTGTACTCTGACGACCCAGAGTGCACGAGTTTCTTGAAGATGGACAATATAAAGTTGGCCCTTCGATAATATATGCGAAGGCAACGCATGGTGCCCAGAAGTCTCCATCACTACAAGCTGAGACAAAGGCACACACAAAAACTGACAGTCACCATCTGGGAGGACTGGGTATCCCCGTGGACAGTGCAGGGCTTAACAGGACCACAAATGCTGACTTAATGACATTGCAAAGAGGGGCTCCACACTTAAAGAGACTGGAGAAAGCATGAACTTTGTTCCTAAGGCACATGGGCTGGTCACAAAAATACAGTAGGGGAGCCTCACTTCTCTGGGCCTCAAATCAAAAAAGAAAAGTGGCTTGAGCTGTGTCAACTTAGCCAGCGGCTTTCAAATGAGTTTCTAATGCACAGAGATGAGTAGAGAACATGAAGTTTATTGAAAATAATTTGCTGTCACTAATAAACTGTTTGTGAATTCTTTTCTTCTTTTCCAATAATTTATTCTCACTCACACCTATCAAGTATGCTATCTTGAGGAGAGAAAAGGCATATTATACCACATTATCTGGCACATGATACATGTTCAATAAATATTGATAACTGAATACATACATAATATCTAAGGTACTTCAAATTGCACCTCACCTACTGCTTAGCTTAACTATATCTGTTATATGAAACCAATGTACTGGTAGGACAATATTAGAAAACATTGATTTGATCTAACAAGGGCTTTTCCTCACCAGGGAAACATTTTTTACTCTTTTCTTTAAACATTGATGCGGAAATAATGTTAAACTTACAGAAAAACTGCAACAGTAAAAACAGTACCAAAACCGTCACACATATACTCTACCCAGCTTTCTGACTGTTCATGTTTTATCCTGTTTGCTTTTCCTCCTGTCTCCAAATCTGAACCATCGGAAGTAAGTTACACAGAGCAGAATCCTCTACTCCTGGACATTCCAGTGTGTTTTTCCTTCGAACAGGAATATTCCCTTACATAACCACAGAACAGTTATCAACTTGAGCAAAGTCTATATTGACAGAATGCTTTACTCCCATCTGATATTTATTTTCCAGTTTTCTTCAATGGACCTAATACTAGCCTTTACAGCATGTTTTCTTTCTTTGTAACAGGGTCCTGTCTCGGGTTAAGCGGCCTTTAGCTGTCATGCTCGTTAGCATTCTTTAATCTGAACTATTTCCACACCCTTTTGTTTTCTATGAGATTGACATTTTGGGGAGTACAGTCCCTCCCCACATTTCAAAATAGAATCTTCCTCAGTTTGAGTTTGTCTGATATGTCCTCACGATTGGATCCAAGTAATGTATTCTTAGCCATAATTCTACACAGCTGATCTGTGTCTTTCTCAGAGGGTGTCCTATCGGAAGGCACATGCTGACCGTCTATCTCACATTGGTGATCATCTGGTCCCAGATTTCACCTGTGAGTGCACCTTCAAGACGGTTCTTATGTCTCTGGTTTATATCTCCATCATTATGTTTAGCACCTTCTCTCTAGTATAACAAAATGTTTTAGAGTCATCTTGTACCATGCTGCCCCAGGCCTGGAATCAGCCACATCTCCAAGAAACATTGGTTCCTTTCAATGGGGAAGGAAGAATATTAGAGGGAAAGATCTGGAAGTAAGTTTTGCTTGTCAGAGAGGCATATTAGATCTCAAACCCAGACAAGGTGGGGGTTGGGATGACCTGGCCTACAAGGAGAGCCCAAGGAGATGTAGCTGTGATGAGAGCAGGACCGGAGAAGCAGGAGCAAAGGCAACCATTGCACTCAGTTGTCTCCAGAAAGGCAGGTGGAATTGAATGATTGGTTTTGCTTGAACCTCACAGTTATTGCCCTTTTTTATTGTGGGCCTTGTGAGCAGTATGATATGTGTGTCCCACAGAAAAATTCTCACAGTCAGCCCTGGATGGAGAGGCAGTTGTGTTTTTGTCTACTGAAGTTATTTATATATCCTCTTGGATTTATTGCTGGAGGGGAAAAATATAGTTAGGCCCCTTAATATACATTCACAGATCCCTACAGAATTAAGAATCTAAAGTTTGTTTTATGCAAATGTCATTCAAATCTTCCCTGTAAAGAGATATATTAAAAAATCCAATGTTTAAACGTCATGATATAAGGTTCATATCTTTTTTTAATATATTTTATTGATTTTTTACAGAGAGGAAGGGAGAGAGATAGAGAATTAGAAACATCGATGAGAGAGAAACATTGATCAGCCGCCTCCTGCACATCTACTGGGGATGTGCCCGCAACCCAGGTACATGCCCTTGACCGTTATCGAACCTGGGACCTTTCAGTACGCAGGCTGACGCTCTATCCACTGAGCCAAACTGGTTTCGGCTAAGGTTCATATCTTTAAGAATATCTCTAAATACCTTGTCTTGTGAAACATTGCTACAGACAATTGAAGTCGTGAGAGGTTTTAAGCAGTACATTGATATGATTCTACCTATACTTCAGAAATATATGAAGCTAGTGGCCTTAGCAGAATGAAGAAAGATGAAATCAGGGACAATAGGTGGTGAGGGCTCATTTTAAGATAAGGATGAAGATGAGTTGGTTAGGATATAGACACTCTTGTACACTATAGTTTAGAATACTAGAAGCTTTTGGTGACTGATTATGAGGTAGAAAAGTGAGAAATGTATTAAGAATGATTCTGAAATGTTTGCCATTGATTTCTAATAATTTGTCCTTGTTTTCTCCTCTTAAGTCATACCCCATTAAAAAAACAAAAATGAGTTTGTCTTCATATCTTCTAAACACCTGCTATTATGATTTTATAGAAACTTTTCTTTCCTGCAGCCTTTTCTAATTTATTGTGGCTGTTAAGTATGTCACTTGGAAATATCTTAACTCTTCACTTGCTAGGATTTCTTGAGGAATCATCTAGAAAGTGGTAAATCAGCTCTCAACTTTAATGAAAGATTATAGATTTGAAATTTTGAATGACGTTTTAAGGTAACAGTGTGTATATCTGAAGATATACTAGTGGCAAGTCACAATAAGTCTCAAAGGATGGCCTATTTTTCAGACTCCCTGCCTGAGAGATGGACTTTCTTTGGACATCCAGAAGCGATCACAATGACTCAAAAATTAATTCAGTTGAAACTGATTATGTAAACCAGAATGCCAAGAAGATTATTTAAGTAGAGTGTGACATTCTAGTGATGGGAATACTCAAGTCCTTTCCTACATATCTGTACCTATTCTATTCAGGGGGAATGAAAAAGCTGAGTAGCTTGGTATAGATTGGTGTACACTGACTCAGAAGAGAGGTTGGGGGGGGGTGTTTGGGGGGTTGACAGATAATTCATCTGGACCAGAAAAACCTTTCCAAGCCTGGATTACTTAACTCCCCAGAATTACCACCTTGCCAATCTTGTTGGTATTCTAATCAGACAGTAATTCTGATCATATTAACTACAATAATAGCCTTTATGTACTATACATTCTAATTTCTCACATTATATTATTTAATCCTTACAACAGTATCACAGTTTAATATTCACTGATTAAACTAAAACACCATCTTCAGTGAAGTAGTTATTCCAATGAATTTAGTGACAATCTGTCTCTTTACCCTTGAATGAGATGACTTAATTTATTTGACTCAAAGGATCATCTCTTTTCTCTTTATTCTCTTTACTACTTAAGGCAAATAGGACCTGACCTATAATATTTAGGAAATTCAAGCAAGTGTCCTGTTTTTCACTTTCCAAGTGGGTTTACTTTGAATATGATTCCTTAATCAGGAGATTACATTAACTTTTTTTAAAGTCTCACATAAAATAGGGGCTGCTACATGATGGAGAAAATTTTTTTGATGTGAATGAAGGGCTTGATATATCGAGGGCAGAAGTTACTCTCAGGAAAGAGTTAATACTTGTGTACTAGATTCACAAAAAGTGAATAATAATTTCTATAGACACAAATGCCTGTTAAAATTTCAATCAATACCTTGTTTCCCAAAGCAGAAGGGTGGCAAGACCAGACTATATTTATTTTATCTGGTTGTTAGAAACTCTAGTCAGCATGCAGTGATAGCCTGCTAGAAATTGTGACTGTGTGAACATTAAGGGGCATTTTAATTTTTGTGAAGACAGGTTTTTTAGACTCAAAGACACTGTTTTTATATCTAGGTGGTAGAAACTCAGTTTTATTTATTTATTTTTTTTTCAGAAAGAGAAACAACAACTCTAAAACAGGATAATTTGAAGTTCAGGGATATTATTGCTTGATACTCAGTAAACTTTTAGCAGCAAGTATGATAATGACATAACCTGAGCAATCTCTGTAAAAAAAAATTAAAGTTTCAATTTTCATATATTTCTTCCATATTCTACTAGTAGTATGGGCATGCAAATTGTTCTTACCAATGTGAATATTGAGAAAGAAAGTAAAGTAATTTATTTAAGGTATGTGTCACTTTTGCTATGAATTAAAAGGTGCTAGCTGTTAGAATACAATGCAATATACAGGTGTTGTATCACAGAATTACACACTTGATACCTATATTATTTTATTAACTAATGTTATCCCAATAAATTAATTTTAGAAAAGAAAGTCATCTAGAACTTTGGAGAACTAAAAACTGCATCAGAAAACCACAGTTTTCATTAGAACCATACAACTTTATAATGGACATGTAGTATTTGAATAAAAATTCAAAAAGGTAAAATGGATAAAAAGGTGTTGGTATTAGCTACTGGCAAACTCTGTTTCAGGAAGCTACATGGGAGAGAGAAACACAGAGCATTCTCACACTGGAAAAGGGCCCTTTAAAGTGCATTGAAAAGCCTGGCCAGCTTGGGTCAGTGGTTGAGCATCAACCCATGAACCAAGAGGTCATGGTTCGATTCCTGGTCAGGGCACATCCCTGGTTTGTAGGCTCAACACCAAGTAGGGAGCATGCAGGAGGCAGCCAATCAATGATTCTTTCTTATCATTGACTAGAGGCCCAGTGCACAAAATCATGCACAGGTGGGGTCCCTTGGCCTGGCCAGCAATCCAGGTGATCGGGGCTGTGGGAGGTTGGCAGGTCTGGGGGAGGGATTGTGGGAGGTTGGCCAGCCACAGGAGGTTGGCTGTGGGAGTGCACTGATCACCAGGGAGCAGCTCCTGTGTTGAGCATCTGCCCCCTGGTGGTCAGTGCGCATCATAGCAAGTGGTTGACCATTTGGTTGATCAGTCGTTTGGTCGCTTACCTTTTATATATATAGATGTTTCTCTCTCCCCCTATCCTTTCCTCTCTGAAATCAATAAAGATATATATTTTAAAAAAATAAAGTGCATTGAAAGACTGATTTTGAAAGCATAAAGTATTATATTTAAGTCTCAATTCTAACATGATGAGCACCTCCTCCCTCATTTTATTTATTTTTATTTATTATTTTTTTCCTCCCTCATTTTAAAAATGTATTTAAAAATTACATGTTGAGGCTATTGTGAAGATGTATACATTCCTAGCTCCTACTATCTACACAAGAAATCTCTCCCTTTTCCCTACTCCTATCTTTTCTGTAATCTACAATTGTCTTCTCAACTTTCTTATAATTTAGCATGTATTTATTCATAATAGATAGCTTTCATTTACTTTTTCATCATTTGAATTCACTGTTGTGGAAATGACTGTTTGTTAAAGCAGTCATTCGACTTATAACCTTAGAACATTTTTAAGGAGCAAAATAATAATGCACCTCTTTTAAGTATAGAATTTGGCACTGTACATATAGAGATCTTACTTCTTTGGGACAAATCTTGGAAAAAGATGTAACCACTCATTAGCAGTAAACACTAAGAGAAAAACCAAAATTCTATTTTTATGGATTTATTCATTTAGCACATATAAGAGATTCAGGATACCAAAAATAAATTAACTATATCCCGTGTATTTATAGAACTGCTTTGTAATATTCTACAGTGAATAATCTAAAATATTTTCTAAAATATTTTGGTTTCAATATCTATTTAGAACTCTTATAATATGTGGATAACTCAAACAAAGTTTTGCTTATGTGGGCTATACTTACAGCTACTCATCATTTTTAAAGACGTAAATTGAGAAAATTTGAAAATACTATTAATTGATTTATTAAAATGACAAAAATTAATCATTACATGCTAGTAAAAGTAACATAGAATATATTTCAAAAAATAGTAATTGATATGGCACTGCCTTATATTTTTGAAAAAAGAAGACATCTGGATTCTTTCAATGCTTCTATACTCAATATTTTATAATATGGTATTTGGTTCAAGAACTTGATGAAAATCCAGCCTCACACAGATATAAAATTGGAATAAGGAGCAATAAAATCTCATACTTCAGTGAAAAAAGACAATCAACAGATGATATTACTGAGATGACAGGGCAGGACATTACATAATGATAAATGAAGCATTCCACTAAGAAGACACTGCAATCCTAAATATGTATGTACATATTATTTTGGAGCTCCACATATATGAAGCAAAAGCTAATGGAACTGAAAGAAAAAATAGAAAAATCCACAATTATACTTGGAGACTTTAATACCCCTATCTCAATAATTAATAGGACTTGATAGATAATCTACAAGTATATTGAAGAACTCAACAACACCATATACCAAAAGTAATTAATTGATATTTATAGAATACTAGCGGCTCGGTGCACAAAAATTTGTGCACTCGGGGTGGGGGTGCCTCAGCCCGGCCTGTGCCCTCTAGCAGTCTGGGACCCCTTGGGGGATGACCACCTGCTGGCTTAGGCCTGCTCCCTGGGGGATTGGGCCTAAGATCCCAATCAGACATCCCTCTGGCAGCCCGGCAGCCCTTGGAAGATGTCCACTTGCCAGCGGAGAGCAGACCTAAGCTGCAGTCGGACATCCTTAGCACTGCTGAGGAGGCAGGAGAGGCTCCCACCACCACCGCTGTACTGGCAACCATCAGCCTGGCTTGTGGCTGAGCAGAGCTCCCCCTGTGAGAGCACACTGACCACCAGAGGGCAGCTCCTGCATTGAGCGTCTGCCCCTTGGTGGTCAGTGTGTGTCATAGTGACCAGTCATTCCCAGTCGTTCTGCTGTTAGGGTCAGTTTGCATATTACCCTTTTACTATATAGGATAGAGGCCTGGTGCATGGGTGGGGGCCGGCTGGTTTACCCTGAAGGGTGTCCCGGATCAGGGTGGGGGTCCCGCTTCGGTGCCTGGCCAGCCTGGGTGAGGGGCTGATAGCTGTTTGCAGCTGGTCACACCCCCTTCAGGGTGGGGGTCCCCACTGGGGTGCCTGGCCAGCCTGGATGAGGGGCTGATGGCTGTTTTCAGGCTGGCCATACCCCCTCTAGGGTGGGGGTCCCCACTGGGGTGCCTGGCCAGTCTGGGTGAGGGGCTGAGGGCCGTTTTCAGGCTGGCGGGCGACTGAAGCTCCCAGCCTCTCCTTTTTTTTCTTTTCTTTTTTTTTATTTTGGGATTTATTTACCTTCTATAATTGAAACATTGTTGCTGTCACTGGCACTCCCAGCTCTGAGGCCTCACAGGCTGAAAGCAAGTGTCTGGGGTTTGTTTAGCTTCTATAATTGAAACACTGTTGCTTTTGGGCTCAGAGCCGGGCCGCAGCAGGCCAGAAACCTTGGCTTCCTCCATCACTGGAGCAAGCAAGCCTCCTGCTTGCTTCAGCTGTCTGGCTGCCGGCCGCCATCTTTGTTGGCAGTTAATTTGCATATCGCCCTGATTAGCCAATGGGAAGAGTAGTAGAGGTACGGTTAATTACCCTTTTTGTCTTTTATTAGATAGGATTTTACACAACAACAAAAGAATAAACTTTTTTGAGCATCCTAAAAAACAACAAGCAAACAAACAAAACCCCACATATTAGGGTAAATCATATTCTATACGATAAAACAAACCTCAACAAAATAAAATAATTGAAACCATAGCTTGTGTTTTCCTACCATAATAGTATCAAACTAGAAATAAATAATTTAAAGATAACAAAAAATATCATTCAAAAACTAGAAAAGAAAGAAAACCACACACTAACTACCCTCATGTAAGTAGATGTAAAAATCCTTAACAAAATATTAACAAATAGAATTTATTAACAGATATAGAAAGAATTCTTCATCATGATTGAAGTGGGGGCATATTCAAAAACTGCAAGGCTAGCTTGGTACCAAGTATTTTACATCTTGACTTTTTCAATCCTGGCTGTCATACTGTATTATAGTTTTTCAATGTGTTACTACTATTGGGGGAATTAAATAAAGGGCAATGAGATCTCTATTATTTCTTATATTTGCCTGTGAATCTAGAGTTATCTCAAAATTAAAAGCTTAATTAAAAAATTACTCAACAAGAATACAGACAAAACTTTTTAGGTGAATATTTGAAATTTACTTTTAAATGGGTGAAATAAGAGGCCACCATACTAAGAAACTTCCTTTGGTCAAGCAATTGGCAATACTTTTATGCATTGGCATTTATTGATTCAGAAAAGTTGATCAGTAGGCTAAGGTATTTTGGAAATAATAGATCAGGGGTCCTCAAACTTTTTAAACAGCGGGCCAGTTCACTGTCCTTCAGACCGTTGGAGGGCCGGACTATAGTTTAAAAAAAAAATTATGAACAAATTCCTATGCACACTGCACATATCTTATTTTGAAGTAAAAAAAAAACAAAATGGGAACAAATACAATATTTGTATTTGCATGTGGCCCACGGGCCGTAGTTTGAGGACCCCTGTAATAGATGGTAGATACCTTTTTAGAGCTTCAAAACACAGTATAAGGGATCTGTGAAGTTCTACAATATAGAGGTTGGTTTAACCCCAAATATGTCCAACTAAATTGACCATAAAACCCACCCACCAACCATCACCTTGTGTCTTTGATTTCCCCAAACACTCTTTAAAAATCTTTGGTTTTATAAATTTCCAGAAACTTACTTGGGAAAATCTGGTCTAAAATGAAAATATTTGTATCTACAAATACAAAGGATTACCTCTAGTCTCCATCTTTTTTGGTCCAATCAATTACATTCCAGTAACTATGAATAATTATCCTTTTCATTTTTACTATTTTGTTTAGGCAGATCAAAGTGATTATTCATTTATTTAAATATAGACTTCAGTAGGGATTTATAGCAGAGCTATAGTTAGACCCAAGGAAAAACATGTGAGCTAGAAGCTTATCTCCAATGCTAAGTATATGGTGAGATGCCACTTTTCTGAAGATAAAACCCATCCCGTTCTTAAAATTCATTAAGGTTACTGCATTTTACACCTTTAGGAACACTATCCAAATTTTATTGTATTGTGATCTAGAGAATAAATTTATCATAAAACATAACTAGTACTCCCTAGGGTTTTGCATTTTTACTGCAGTATAAATCTATCCTCATAAAAACTGAAACCTAAGAAAATAGCTAACATTTATTAAGAGGTTACTAAATGTTAGGCAGTTTAGTATACAGTTTACACAACTTTTATAAACCACATCCTAAGTGGTAAGTTCTATTTATTATCCCCATTATATAGATTAAAAAATATGTCAAAAAGGCAAAGTCATCTCTTTATAGCAACATAGCTCATAAGTGCCAGAGCTGGAATCTAACATTTAGAAATGTGATCAATATGCTACCATCCTTGGAAGAGATCATTTGAATTCAAGACATGAGACCCTCCCTGAGTAAGTCATTCACCTTCACATAACACATCTTTTTTTATCTATAAAATGGAGATAATTCTCTATCTGTGTTTTGAGTGTTTATGTGAGTATCAAATACAATGTTTGTTAAATGTGGAGAGCCTCTGTTATATTCAATGGAGAATAGCTTTGTTAGAATTTATTCAAGGTATTAGAATTTTGTTCTTTTATCAATAATTTTAACTTAAACTATGTTGATTTTCCTTTTTCCTCCTGTAGTAAATTCAGAATATTGTGATAGTAACCTCACAGTAGGTGGCTTCCCAATAGAATCTTTGAAAGCTTGTGAATTTGGGATTATAAATTTAGTGCATAAATGAGTAGAAGAGTGAGTATTAATAAAAAGGATAAGTTTCATAGGCAAAAATGCTTGCAACATGGCAACTGACCAAGATAAGCAGCATCATTTATATAATCACCAAACACAACTGCAGTTCTATGTATTCCTTCTGAGATTCCACGGGCCATTAGTTTCATAGGTTATTGCTGAATTAGTCTAGTTCTTCTTCTATTAATTAAGATTCAGTTGAAAATAGTGGAAGAAAGAAAACCCAAATAATTTTAAAAAGATAAGACGTTCATTTTGCTCTCATGAAACAACACAGAGGTAAATAATCCAGGACTGGTAGTGCAATTCTACCATCCTCAACTCCCAGCTAGCTCTAGACCTTCATTCTAATATCTTCATCTTAGTTAGCAGGAAGAGCAGAATGTGGGAAGAGGAGTGCATGCTCATTCCTGTTTAAAGGCATAAGTGAGAAGTGTCTGTTATCAATTCTGTTTTATCTCTATAGCCAAATAGGCAGGGCCACACTTAGCTATAAAGGCAAACTGGAAAAACGTAATCTCCAGCCAGCCATGTGCTCTACTACACTTAGGATATTCATTATTGGGAAAAAGAAGAAGAATTAGTAATATTATGGAAAAATGGCAGTTTCTTACACAATCCTCTTTCCTAGTGTTTGAAATAGGTGCAATTAAAGTCAAGAACTCTTACCCAGCAGTCTGTTTACTAAGCGTCAAATACAAAAACTTTAAATATATCATGGTAAATGAAGTGTCAACATATTCTTTTACTCCAGACATTCCAAGTTATTAATCTTGTAAACGTTTATTATATAACTTAGGGCAGTGATGGCGAACCTATGACACACGTGTCAGAGGTGACACGCGAACTCATTTGGTTGATTTTTCTTTGTTAAATGGCATTCAAATATATAAAATAAATATCAAAAATATAAGTCTTTGTTTTACTATGGTTGCAAATATCAAAAAATTTCTATGTGTGACATGGCACCAGAGTTAAGTTAGGGTTTTTCAAAATGCTGACACACAGAGCCATCACTGACTTAGGGAATTGGAATATATTAGAGTAACATGCCAGAATGTTAGGAACTTAATATAATATTTGTGTCCCCTTCAAATTCTTATGTTGAAATCCTATGCCCCAATGTGATGGTATTGGAAGGTGGACCTTTGCAATTTTATTAGGATTATATGAGGTCATGAGGATGCCACTTTCATGAATAGAATGGGAGTCATTATAGTAGTACCACAGAGGTCAGCTGTCCACCATGTAAGAAGTCACTATGATCCAAAAGTCAGCACCTTACAAGTTGAAAGAGGACCATCACCTGAACTTGACCATCCTGGCTCCTACTCTCAGACCGTCAGCCTCCAGAATTGTGAGAAATAAATGTCTGCTGTTTATAAGTCACTTAGTTATGCTACTTTGCTTTACTAGTCCAAACTGACTAAGACATAGGAGCTGTAACAAACCACCAAATCTTAGTGGCCTAACCTAATAAAAATCATTCAATTTCTTATTCACACATGTTCAGTTTAGACATTAATATTTGGTGAGTGGTCTTTCACATGGACACTTCACTGACTCTGCTATCCCCCAGGTCTCTGATAGATCTTCTACGTCTTCTTGGGAGACAAGGGAACAGGGTGTTTACAGGCTCCTACAGAAGGAATATATGGGTCAAGCCTGCAAGTGACTACCTCCCTTCTGCCCACATTCCACCAGCCACAATACATTCCCAGGACCACAACTCAACATGCAGTTAGCTGTGCATCCGGGAATTTGAGGAAATGGGTTTCATGAACATATTGAATGACTGTGTTGGATCTTTCTGTTTGAAAATTTCAGTATCTTCCCCTCCAGGATCCAGTAATTGACAGGGGTTTTAGTTTGGGGCTCAGATACCTCATTTACATTCTAGCCCCAATTCTTGGTTGAAAAAAAGATAACTTATTTTTCTCTCACTTGACATTGCTTTTATTTTCCCTTCTTTCTACTTATTCAATATTTTTTCACTTATCCAATTTTTCACCAAGTAGAAAAAGGCCATGGAATTCTGTTTTTATTAGCCAGTATGTATTCTTCTTTCCCACTGGCATCTCCCAAAGTGCATCTCATAAATTGTGGTGAATAATTGTTTTTATTAACATGCTTTGTTTGATTGAAAATTCACTTATCTCTTTTCTCCTATCATCTCCTCCATGCTGAGCAACATCACAGATATCTTTCCCACAAGCTGCTTAGGCCTTTCTCTATATACAGTCAAGTATCCCATCAGGAGGATATTGAGAGAATGGCCTATTGAATAAAAACATGAGCCAGCTTCAGACATTATCCATCTTAGTCACAAACCTTGAAATGTTATGGGCACGTTTCAAAACATTTTAGCTTAACTGATTTTAAAGTTGTGTTAGCCACTGGAGTTCCATGTTTTAGAAAGAGAAATAAATATCTCATGTTTGTTTACTCAGCCAACATTTATAAAGCATCTACAGTGTGCAGGCACTTTGCAAAACACTAGGAATACCTATGAATATGATGCAGGTCCCTCTCTTTTGGAACTTACAGTCTAATTAAGAACTGAACCATGAATAAGTAATTGTAATCTAAAGGGTTATAATTTAATAATTTAATAAATGATTAAAAAGAGGGAAGTAAAAATGTTATTAAATAGGGGGACCCACCCAAGTGTTCACTGTCAGATCCTCAAGGATGTGTTGAAGCAGATCAGGGAAAGTGCTAATAAGAAAAGGGGGAAAGTTATGAATGCTTTCTAATACCCTAACAAAATAGTCTTAATAACTTGACAATGTCATACAGATAATAGGCTGCAAAACTGGATCATCAACAGGGGAGGTCATGTCCCCAAGTCTTCCAAATACAGTGTCCTAATTTTAAAGGAAGCAGAGAGTCAAGGTTAAGAGTCAGACCACCGGGGATAAAATCCTCATACCACCTCTTACTAGCCAGACGACTTTTGTTAAGTTTAACTTGTCTTTACTTAGAGTCCTTCATTAACAAAGTGAAGATAAAGCCATACCTACCTCATGTGTTGTTAAAAAGATTGCACGAGTTAACATTGTAAATTACTTAGAACAGTCTCTGTAATAGGAAAATTTCATTAAATAATAAAGTCACTCTTGCATGCTGCTGCACTAATTTTCTAGCTCCATATAGAAAACAAATTTTAAATGGAGTAGACTAGTGTTTGAGACCTCCAGTGGCAGCGGGGGGGGGGGGGGAAGGGGAGGGATTGTTTCAGAAAAGCATTAGTCCTAAATTGAACTGATAGACAAAATGTAACAAAATGATAGTACTTTCTACTTAGAATTGCTTTTTTAAAGCAACCTCTGAGATAAAATTATAGCCTTCTACAGATTTTTGAAATTCAGTGAGGAAATGAAATTTGACAGAAACAAAAACTGGTTTTATGGAGGTGAACATCTGGCCTTATACGCTGGTGCCACTACCAAAGGATTCCAGCCTTCTCTCTGTTTTGTGACAGGAATATGATCGATCCAGCTAATTGTATGCCATCTGAAGTCCTGTAATACGAAGCTTCTAAAGTACTCATCCAGCCCTGGACTCTGTGGCTTAGTTGGTTGAGCATCGTCCCATGCAATGAAAGGTCGCTGGTTCGATTCCCCGTCAGGGCACATGCCTGGTTTGCAGGCTCAATCCCCAGTAGCGGGTGTGCAGGAAGCAGCCCATCAATGTCTGTCTCTCTCTCTCTCTCTCTCTCTCTCTCTCTCTCTCTCTCTCTCTCTCTCTTTCTCTCTCTCTCTCTCCCTCCCTCCCTCCCTCCCTCTCCCTTTGTAAAAAATCAATAAAAAACAGTAACAAATTTTAAAGTACTCATCCAAAGGAAGAGGAAGAGTGGGAACCACCATGATAGGGCTTTCTCTACCCTGATCAAGTATATTATAGAAAACTGTTCTGGATCAGAAGCCTCAGTTTTTTTCAGAAAAAAAATAAGGAAAACAAGGGTACTGTAGAAACTAGAAAAAAAAAGGAAAGGAATATTGTCATCTTTATAGAGTTACTATGAGGATTAAGTTTCATAAGAACATAAGGGAACACTTAGCCCTAATGCCTACCACCCAGAAGTTGAAAGTACAGTAATAGCAGTAATTTGTTGCCATATGGTAATTAAGTAGTAACAAAGAAAAACAGAAAATGTATGAGTCATACTTCATTTATAACTAAATTGTGAAGATGAGGCTTTGTCATAAGGAAGACACTATTTGAAATTGAAGCTTGATAAATGAAAACCCATCTGTGAAAAATTCAGGTATTTTCAAGTGATTTTAAACAAAATGTCTTACAAATAATTATCCTTATTTTAATACAAATAAAATCTTTATTATGTTTTCCTGCAACTAACTTTACTTAACACTAATTTTTTTCCCATGGATTACGTATGCTCTTATTATACATTCATAGCAATAATCCCTATATGCAAATTTATAGAAATGAAAGATAAAAACAGAGAAGTCTAATGAGAAAAACACGGGATTTGAATGAGAAGACTGAGGATATAGCTTTGGTATTAGCCATTCAGAAGACATGTGACCTTTAATATGTCATCTAGATTACCCAAGTCAGTATCTTCCTCTGCAGTATAAGCATGCTCGTACTTACTCTATCTCCCTATGTGAGGAACATACAATAGTGTGCTGGAGTTGATACATCTGCTGTGAGAACTGGGAACATCTTTTCCCAACTCTTTACTCAATGACATTAAGTTGGTACTTTGAAATTAGCAATCATGGAATATCTACACCATGAAAATTGACAGGTGCTACCAATCAAAATATTCTCCATATACCCCCACCCCATTTCTCCTCTGAGATTTAGTTATTAATCTCTTGCTAGTACACTACTGGGAATGTCTAGTGAGAAAATGTGCCTGAAAGTGTTTTGTGAACTATAACATGTAATGCAAATATGCTATAATATTCATTATGAAAAATTATTGATATGGAATCTATGACTTGCATATTGATATCATTAAATGATCTTGCCTAATTAAAAGCAAAGATATAAATGAGATAGGGTACATTTAAATGATTTAATTCACTTGTATATTATAGAAATGGCCTATCAAATCAAACCAATGAAGTGTTGTTACATAGAACCTTAGAACAGGTACTTAACCATCTGTTTGCCTGGGACTCATATGGGCTTTCTGAAGACCAGGACAAGCTATATAATTTGTAGGTACTAGTGTGAAATGAAAACATTGTGCACCTTGTTAGAAAATTATTAAGAATTTCAAGATAGCAATAGCAGATCATTAAATCAAGTATGGGCAGTCTGGGTAGGGCACACTCAGTTGCATGCTTATGAAACTGGCCTACCTAGGACATAGGACTTTCAGTGCTAAAACCAAACAGAGACTAGAATGGTTAGTTATCCTACCTTTGCTTCAAGAAACAGCATTAATATATTATTAATGTTTTATCACACCTAAAGAAATACACCAAAGATATACCAAGCACTAGCAATTCAATCATAAGTAAAGAGCAGGAAGGGAATATGACTAAAATAATACATCCTATATAATAAAAGCCTAATATGCAAATCAACCAAACAGCAGAATGACTGGTGGAATGACTGGTCGCTCACCGACCACCAGGGGGCAGATGCTCAATGCAGGAGCTGCCCCCAGCCCACAGGCCCCAGGCCAGTCAAAGCAGGTTCCAGCCGCCCCCCCCCCCCACCCCCCGATCGCCCTGCAGAGGGAGGTGACCAACGGCGGCGGTGGAGGCAGGTGGGACCCCCAAATGCCCCACCAGTTGCCCCACAGATGGGCCCTGATCGCTGGCCAAGCCTATGCACGAATTCCATGCACAGGGCCTTTAGTATAGCTATAAAGATCTTTGCTTGTTTCATTCTGTACAAAGCGTACTAAATGACTGCTGTGTGTTTCAATATTCCCAAGTCTTTCCAAACACAGAAACCTAATCTTAGAATACAGAAATCCATTATAAAATTTTACCTTAAAACAAATTTCAGATACATTTTAAATGAAGAAAATGGACCATTATTCTTGATGTGTAAGATCATTCTATAGGTATGTTTATAAACTGAGAATAAGATCTATGAATATTTAAAAAAATCACTGGATGATGTAATTATACATATAACTGTGCATTTATAATATGTATGTAAAGAAAAAGCGTAGACATGCGCACACATACACAATGCACACACACAAACATGGAGGCTACCTAGAGGAGAAGTTAATCTGGTGTTTAAAATAATAAACAATTAAGGTGATAACACATGAAGTAGTTCTGTTGCTCTCCTTTATTGCATTTATGGAGAAGACTGACTAATTCTGATGGACTCAACCGTTGTTTTTGTGCAAACAATGAAGGTAATTAGATCAGTAGTTCTCCAACTTAGTGCATATTAGAATCACCTTGAAGCTTCCTACTGACATTTTGATCCATAATTTTCTAGTAGGGTCAGTATATTTGCATTTCTAACAGATTTACAGGTGATATTTCTGGCTTTAGGACCATACTTTTGATGACCCCAGAATTTGTGGCGCTTTTGAGATCTTAACGATCATCTAACACATTATTATATGGTAGGAAACAATCACCAACCACTACATTTACTTCATTGCTCTGTTTCCACAATTGAAAGAATTTCCTGAGTCAAATTAAAAGTATTTTGTAACAAACATAAATGCTAATTAATTACATTTATGGCTGTAGAGCTGCCAGTTTATTTTATAAAGCTTGAATTGGATTGAAAATTAATGCTTCCATTATACCTAAGGACTAGCTTAGATCCAAAATTTTTTTGATCTATAATATTATATTTCTGTTGCAAGGAATTTAAATTACAAGCCTTTTAAAAGTACTCAGCCATCAAATTCAACCTCCTAAAAGGATTGTGTATAACCTTGTGAGGCTATGCACTTAGATTCTGAATTAAGTTGCACATTAGAAGAGTATATTAGGGGGAATGTAGCCAGTGGGTCTAACAGTCACTTCTCTTCAATCTTCAGACACATTAATGTACATTTTTGTATCTTATTTTTGGTTTCTATTCTGCAATTAAGTCTCTGGAACTCCATGAAATGTTATAATTGGTTAGAGATGGACTTAAAATAAAATTAACTCAAAAAAATTAAATGTACTGTGTTCTGAAGATTTAACTATGTACTTTTTTACATTCCCAATAGGCAAGGTAAAGTGCAACATTTAAAATCCAGCTTCCTAGAAAGGAGCATACTGAATAACATAAGATGATGTGTGAAAATATCCATCCAGCACCTGGTACTTAGTAGTTCCTCAATTTTTAAACATCATTTTCAAGAGTCTTCTTTGGAACAGTTATCAGTATGAACATATTTCAAGGCAGAAGTGCGTGATGTGGAATTTTAAAGGCAGAAGCATTTTGGACTGTCAGAACATAAAAGGAAAAAATTTCAAGTGAAGGAAATAATATATTCAGATAAATAATTTCTATATATAAAAGACTAAGTGACCCACTCTATGTCTGTCCTACTGGCTGGTACATATGACGCACATTGGCAATTTAAAAATAAACATTGACTCTCGCATGCACGATACATATAAAGCTCTTGCTGGTGCCAATCGCGTGCATGTGTTTCTATCTATCATTGTCATTCATGAATTTGGTTGACACTTCCATTATAAAGAGAAAATAGCAATATTAAAATATTTCTTCTAATTAATTTCCTTTCAATGTGCACGAATCCGTGCACCGGCCACTAGTATACTAGTATTCAATAAAGTTTTTAAAGTGTGTGTTCAAGTTTAGAGGAGGGAGAGCAATTTAGCCTAAATTGGTGAATTTAAACCCTAGTTGCACATTAAAATCACGTGGGGTGTTTTGAAATCTCCAGGTGCCTGAGCCCCACTCTATACCAATTAAATCTGAATCTCCAGAGATCAGAGATAGGCATTTATATTAAAAGACAAAGGAATGAAATCAAACATTCTCAGAGCACTATTGGGAAAGAAATGAAAGAGAAAGAGATGAATTTTCAAGTTGAAGTTTTCTACTGTTATCATCAACCTGAAACTGTGTTTATAAATTTCCCATAGGAGTGTAGCATGCAGATTTGAAGGCATAACACATGTCACCATCCTTCACAAAGAGGTTTGAGCCATTTTGGTATCTGTGACTGCTAACAAGGTCCCTGCTGGCTTATTAGATTTTCTATCCACGGGGAATCCTTGGACAAGAGCGATGCAATAAAACATTCTGCACCTCACTGTTAATGGGTGAAAATAGCAAGTCAATAAATTCACTTCATAGTACATAGGAAAAGAGGTTCCTAAGGTATGTCAGCAAGTTGGTACAGACACAACCCAACTCTAGTGTACAAAAAAACCCACAGGTTTTGAAATCCATGAGATTTCAAATCCAATTCCTTGATTTCCTCTATTACTAGCTTGAATTTAGATGTGTTATTTAACTTTGATAAACTTAAGTTTTCTCATCTGCAAAATTGGGAAAATAATAATATTTATATCACAAGTGGTCCTGGGATTCAAATGAGATCACATACAGTAGAGATATTTGAAAAGCTTTCCACATGAATTATTACTACCCACATGATGCCAAAAATTTCCTCTTCGACTTGCTCTTCAAAAAGAGAATAAAATCTCAGCAAGAGAAGCTACTGATTTGGTGTAGACATTTCTTATTTCCCCAAGATGATTTATCATCCAAAAAATAAATTGTGTAAAGAAGTAAAAGAGAAAATAGTTTATTCACATTTTTATATTATTCCCATCCATGACATCTTCTCTATTTTGTCACTTAAATACTAGAGTGAAGGACCCTTATAGATTTTATGGGGAGAAATGTATCTTTCCTTCCCAATCTCTATAAATTATGTAAGAACTAATAAGTATTTAATATTTGGTTTTCTTTTAAATACAAAGATAGCCCTAACCAGTTTGGCTCAGTGGATAGAGCATCAGCCCACAGACTCAAGGGTCCCAGGTTCGATTCTGTTTAAGGGCATGTACCTTGGTTGCGGGCACATCCCCGGTATGGAGTGCGCAGGAGGCAACTGATCAATGTTTCTCTCTCATCGATGTTTCTAACTCTCTATCCCTCTCCCTTCCTCTCTGTAAAAAATCAATAAAATATACTTTTTTAAAATTAAAATAAAAAATAAAAGATAAAAATCATCATTCTCCCCTTTAAAAAAATAAATAAATACAAAGATATACAAGGCTCTTTAAAAAATATATATCCTATCTAATAATAGACAAACATGGTAATTAACCGTACCTCCAACACGCTTCCCATTAGCTAATCAGGGCAATATGCAAATTAACTGCCAACCAAGATGGCGGCCAGCAGCCAGACAGCTGAAGCGAACAGGAGGCTTGCTTGCTCCAGTGAAGGAGGATGCCAAGGTTCCCCTCCTGCCACTGCTGGGCTCTGAGCTTGCACTCTAAGCAACTATGTTGCAATTATAAAAGCTAAACAATCCCCATGCTTTCAGCCAGCCAGCTGAGCTGGAGTTGCAACAGTGTTTCAATTATAGAAGCCAAACAAACCAGATACCTGCTTTCAGCAGCTGAGGTCTCAGAGCTGGAGCCGAGCCTCAGAGCTAAAGCCAGCTCTCAGTTCCAGTAACAGGCATAAAAGGTAAATAAATCCCAGAATGAAAAAAAAAAAGAAAAAAAGGAGAGGTTGGGAGCTTCAGTCACCCACCAGCCTGAAAACAGTGGGGACCCCCACCCTGAAGGGGGTGTGACCAGCTGCAAACAGCCATCATTCCCTCATCCAGGCTGGCCAGGCACCCAAGTGGGACCCCCCACTCTGATCTGGGACACCCTTCAGGGTGAACCAGCCAGCCCCCACCTGTGCACCAGGCCTCTATCCTATAAAGTAAAAGGGTAATATGCCTCCCAGCACCGGGATCAGCGGAGCAGTGAGGCCTCCCAGCACCGGGATCAGCGGAGCCATGAGGCCTCCCGGCACTAGGATCAGCAGAGCCGTAAGGCCTCCTGGCACCAGGATCAGCAGAGCAGCGAGGCCTCCCAGCACCAGGATTAGCGGAGCAGCAAGTCCTCACTGCCCCTGTGTCAAACGGAGCCGCGAGGCCTCCCAGCACCAGGAGCAGTGGAGCAGCGACGCCTTCTGGCCCTTAGAGCAGTGTGACAGGGGGCAGCGCCCAAACCCCCTGATCGCCCTGCGGCTCTGTGTGTGACAGAGGACGGGGCCACAACCTCCCTATCTGCCCTGCTCTGTTTGTGACAGGGGAAGGTGCCCAACCACCTGATCAGCCCTGCTCTGTGCGTTATAGGGGGGAGCTCCCCAACCCCCTGATGGACCCTGCTCTGTGTGTAATGGGGTGGAGCCACAACCTCCCCATCGGCCCTGCCCCGAGTGTGACAGGGGGGAGCTCCCCAACCCCCTGATTGGCCCTGCTCTGTGGGTGACAGGGGGCAGCGCCCCAAGCCCCTGATCGGCTCTGCTCTGTGTGTGACAGGGTACGGAGCCCCAAACCCCCTGATGGGCCCTGCTCTGTGCGTGACAGTGGGCAGTGCCCCAACCCCCTGATTGGCTCTGCTCAGTGCATGACAGGGTGTGGCACCACAACCACCCCATCGACCCTGCCTTGAGTGTGACAGGGGGCGGCGCCCCAACTCCCCAATCGGCCCTGCTCTGAGCCCAACCAGGGGCTGCACCTAGGGATTAGGCCTGCCCTCTGCCACCCAGGAGCAGGCCTAAGCCAGCAGGTCGTTATCTCCCAAGGGGTCCCAGACTGTGAGAGTGCACAAGTGGGGCTGAGGGACACCCCTGCCCCCGCCAGTGCACAAATTTTTGTGCACCGGGCCTCTAGTATATATATATTGATTTCAGAGGGGAAGGGAGAGGGAGAGAGAGAAATATCAATGATGATAGAGAATCATTGATTAGCTGCCTCCTGAATGCCTCACACTGGGGATCAAGCCCACAACCCAGATATGTGCTCTGACCAGGAATCAAACTGTAACTTCCTGGTTCATAGCTCAATGCTCAAATACTGAGTCACTCCAGCAGGCATGATGTAATAGTTTTTTTAAAAACATTTCAAGAGTAACATAACATTTATGCATAATTCTGTGGGAAAATAAAGTAAAACATGAAATTACATGAAAAAAGGACCCTCTCTCCAAAATTTCAGGGTATAATAAAGTTATTTTAATATGAACAATGGATAATAAGATACATTTTCTAAAAGTGATTATTAACTTCTTAGTTTTAAATTTACACTTTTTGTAATATCCCTGAAATTTTAGCCTCCAAAACTATTTATAATTATAATTAAAACAATTTGGAATCCACTTAAAATTACATGAGAGCATATATAAAATGTAGTTTTAAATTTTCATTTGGTGCTACCCAAGAATAAAAGTTTGAAGACCATTGTTCTATGGAACTTTGCCCTCCATGATATGTGATTTATTGCTACACAGTAAAGGCAGTAACCATGCACTTAGGAGCTTAAGCTCTAGAACAGTGGTTCTCAACCTTCTGGCCCTTTAAATACAGTTCCTCATGTTGTGACCCAACCATAAAATATTTTCATTGCTACTGTTATGAATCATAATGTAAATATCTGATATGCAGGATGGTCTTTGGCGACCCCTTTGAGAGTCATTTGACCACCAATGGGGTCGCTCACAGGTTGAGAATCGCTGCTCTAGAATAAAACAGGCTCGTGTTCCAACCTTCATGCTTTTTATTTGTTTTGTAATCTTAGACAAGTTACTTGACCTCTCTAAACCCCTTTTTAAAGTCTATATAATGGAGATAATGAAGGATCATTCTGAAGGTTATGTATATCAATCATGTCAAACTCTTAGAAAAATTTCTGAACATAGTGAGTGTCAATCATAAAAATTGTCATAGACAAGCAAATTCAGATGGAAGTGATTGTCCTTAGGCTACTAGTAAGTTTCCTGAGGGGCCAGGGCTTAGTATGATCTCTAAGAATGAATTCAAAAAGCTCAAATGGAGGGGATAATAAGTCACCAGCTGAAGGGGCAGAAATACTGTGGGCCGCAAAGCATTAAATGCAAAAGTCAAGAGCTATACCTTTAAAAATGAAGAGGTAGGTTACAAAATAATTCTAATTGCATGAAATGTAGTTAGAACTCCCCTGTCCAAATTGTGGTGCCTTTACTGTGTCTATCCTCCATCATCATCATATTGCTTCTGCTTGCTTGATTTTTCTAAATTCTGAAATTCAATAATACGCCCTTGGCCATATTCCCTCAACTGGGTTCCAGTGTAGAATTTAACTTCCTTCTGACTTGAGTTCTGCTTATGTTTTATGTTTTGTCTGAATGGACTCAAATAATATCTTACTCGACCTCTTCCTAGTGTGTTGGGTGAGAAAGAATATAAAATACCAAGACCTCTAATGTTGAAGCTTAACTGAAATAAGTTAAAATCCCAACCCTACCACTACCTCTATAGCCTTGGGAAACTCAGCTCTTCTCTGAGCTTCAGTTTTCTCTTATTTACAGTGGGGGTAATAATTTATAATTGATAGGGTTGCTGTAGATTGGAGGACATGTATCACAAAAATGTATTTAGCCCAATTAACATTCAGAAAATAATAGCTCTTATTAATATTATTATTCCCACTATTAGTATTCCTGATGCAATGAATGGAACAATTTAATCACGTTCTGATGAACTTTGAAATGAGTATTTGGTAAAGCAGACATTCTGACCTGATGCCCCCAGACTATTGACAATGCATAGTGATGTGGGAGGTCACAAATGTTATATTTTCTCTGAAACCAGAAAACAAAATTTAAAGTAGCCAGAACTGGTATGCAAAAGGACAAATAACAGGCTAAAACGATGTGCTCTAAGTATTGTTACAGAGTGAAGTGAAAATCACTATGCTGATTATTATTAGTAAGGTCTTGCTACTTTTCAGTATCTAAAGGAGGAATAATAAGCAGAAGCAACAGGAAGGACCACAATTTGGCTCTACTATTTCATCTGATTAACAGTTCTTTGTACCCAGATTAATACCAATCAATTCCAGGAAGATTTATTAAATAAATACTCACTGGGTATTCAGAATGTAAAGAATCCCAATACAGAATGAATTTTATTATTATTTTATGACTTTGAATTAAGCTTTCACTTCTAATTATAAAACAAATGAAATGATCACTTTTCAATCATTAAGGCAAACTAACTTTCCCCCCCAATTTTCTTTTTACCAACAGGATTTGCTAGTCCAGTTACTGGGATATCAAATACCTCTCAAAGCACTATGCACAATGCCTTGCACATCTATATGAATGGAACGATGTCTCTGGTCCCGTCATCTGCCAACGACCCCATTTTCCTTCTTCACCATTCATTTGTTGACAGGTTGGTGGACACTTCCTTCTAAGTTGTGTGCATATTAGTGTGAAATGTAGTGTGACGTTAGCTGTTACTTAAAAGCTAAGGGGCTACAGTGGTCTCTTTTCTCAGATCAGGTTCTTCCAGAAACAGAACTTAAACTAAGGATTTGAATGTTTTATGAAAATGTCTTATGACAGACCAACCAGTATGGAAAGAGTAAAGCAGGTAAGAAGGAGGAAGAGTACAATTTCAGTTGAAGTCCCAGACTCAACCAGATCATGGTAGAGTATGAAGTATCCCCTCAGATTGTCTTGCTTTAAGACAAAGGGACTGAGCTTTTGTATTCCCATATTAAAGAACCTTTGGTACAGGTTGCCATGAGGTAGGAGCAGTAAAGCTCCCAGGTACTAGCTAATTCCGGGCAGGCTAAAGGCTTCAGTGTCCAATGGTCATCTTCTAAAGGTTTTGGTGGAAGTGGTTAGGATTAAAGCATGTAGAGTCAGGAAGGTGGGCACATAGCACTGGTGCAAACCTATCTGATACCATCTGGACGGGGCACTAATCTGCCATTTGTCACATATACATATGCTTTTCTCTCTCTCTCTTTCTGGTAATGTATTGTTATTTCTTCATTTCCAACCTCAGACCTTCACATATAAGCAGATACAGTCTTTGATCTCAAACACTGGCCTGAGCATTATATGAGCAGTTCTCCAGACAGGAAGCACTATGGCCCAACCATCCTGTTTAATGTGATTTAATTCTCCCATAGTTTTTTTTTTCTCTCCCTTATTAACCTTCTCCCGTGATAGCAGAAAAGAAAGTAGGTAGAGAATGGTCAGTTCTCTTTTTCTAGAATTCAAGAAGAGAACAGATAATAAAGCATCAAATTATGACGGACGAATGTAAGGCTCTTTTCTTTGTCCCTTCTAAGGTACTTTTCTCGCAACAGCTAATGAATTAAAGGCACAGATTTATACCTACCATGAAAATAATGCTGCCATTTCCTTCATAAGTATAACAGTTTCTATTTTTTCCTGTTGTAAAAATAAGGAAACCGAAACTGAAAACTAAAATTTTACTCATCACCATTTCCACCTCACTCTTGTTCCTAAGAATGTGGATATAATATCAAATAAGAAAGTGACCATTAGCCTGGAAGATTATGAGAAAAATATTTATTGCCTCTATGGTCACTCTAATATTACAGAAATTCATTAATATCCCAAGGCCAGTTTTATTCAGAAAACATTTTAAGAAAATGTATAAACACCAAAATTATGATAGTAATATAATACTACTAGAGGCCCAGTGCACAAAAATTTGTGCACTAGGGGGGTCCCTCAGCCCAGTCTGTGCCCTCTCGCAGTCTGGGACCCCTCGGGAGATAACAACCTGCTGGCTTAGGCCTGCTCCCAGGTGGCAGAGGGCAGGCCCAATCCCTAGATGCAGCCCCTGGTCTGGCTCAGAGCAGGGCCGATTGGGGAGTTGGGGCACCGCTCCCTGTCATGCACAGAGCAGCGAGGAATGGGAGGTTGTGATGCCACCCACAGTCACGCTCAGGGTAGGGCTGATTGGGGGGTTGGGGCACCGCCCCCTGTCACACTCAAGGCAGGGTCGATGGGGAGGTTGCGGCACCACCCCCTGTCATGCACAAAGCAGGGCCAATCAGGGGGTTGGGGCACTGCCCCCTGTCACGCACAGAGCAGGGCCCATCAGGGGGGTTGGGGCTCTGTCCCCTATCACGCACAGAGCAGGGCCCATCAGGGGGTTGGGGAGCTCCCCCCTGTCATGCTCAGAGCAGGGCAGATCAGGGAGTTGGGGCACCGCCCTCTATCACCCACAGAACAGGGCCGATCAGGGGTTTGGGGTGCTGCCACTGTCACACTCAGGGCAGGGCCGATGGGGAGGTTATGGATCTACCCCATCACACACAGAGCAGGGCCTGTGGGGGGGGGGGGGTTGAGGTGCCGTACCCTGTCACACACAGAGCCTAAGGGCGATCAGGGGGTTGGGGAGCTCCCCCCTATCAGGCACAGAGCAGGGCTGATAGGGAGGTTGTGGCCCTGCCCCCTGTCACACACAGAGCCGCAGGGTGATCGGGGGGTTTGGGCGCTGCCCCTGTCACGCTAATCCTGGTGCCGGGAGGCATATTACCCTTTTACTATATAGGATAGAGGCCTGGTGCATGGGTGGGGGCCGGCTGGTTTGCCCTGAATGGTATCCTGGATCAGGGTGGGGGGTCCCCACTGGGGTGCCTGGCCAAGCCTGAGTGAGGGGCTGAGGGCTGTTTTCAGGCTGGCGGGTGACTGAAGCTCCCAACTGCTCCTTTTTTTCTTTTTTCTTTTTTTATTCTGGGCCAGCTTTAGCTCTGGCTCCAGCTCTGAGGCCTCTGCTGCTGAAAGCAGGTATCTGGTTTGTTTGGGTTCTATAATCGAGGCACTGTATCAACTCCAGCTCTGAAGTTGGACAGCCCTCGGCTCACTGAAAGCAGGTTTCTGGGGTTTTGTTTAGCTTCTATATTTGTAACAATGTTTCAAACTGCAAGCTCAGAGGCCGGCAAGGCAGGCGGGGGAACGTTGGAGTCCTCCGTCACTGAAGCAAGCAAGCCTCATGTTAGCTTCCAGCTGCCTGGCTGCCGGCCGCCATCTTGGCTGGCAGTTAATTTGCATATCGCCCTGATTAGCCAATGGGAAGGGTAGCGGTCGTACGCTAATTACCATGTTTCTCTTTTATCAGATAGGATAACCACCCATACCCATATATAAAGAAGGGAGGGAGAGGGTTGAATAAACATCTTACCAGAAATGATAGCTTGAACTCTTTTACTGAGTCATTTTTACATTGTACTGTCTTGGAGAGTTTTGGGCATTTTTTAATCTTTAGTGTTATCTCATGAACTTTAAAGAATTCTAGATTTCCTAGACACCTTGATGCCCTAAGCAAGGAATCACAAACTATGGTTTATGGGTCAAATCTATTTTTTACCTTCTTTGTAAATAAAGTTTTATTGGAGGATAGCAGCAGCATTTATTTACATACTAGAGGTCCGGTGCATGAATTCATGCACGGGTGGGGTCCCTCGGCCTGGCCAGCAATCGAGGCCTATCAGGGGGCTGGCCCAGTGGGAGGTACTCCAGGAAGTTGGCTGGCCAGGGGGAGGAGCTGTGGGTGGTTGGCTGGCAGGCCCTTCCCCCAATTGGGGTTAGAAGGGCCCATCAGGGACAGGGCTGGCCAGGGGGAGGAACCATGGGCAGTTAGGGCAGGCCCATCATAGTGACTGGTGGAGCTCCCATTTGGTTGAACTCCCACCCAAAGGAACAATTTGCACATTAGCCTTTTATTGTATAGGAGAAGAGAAAAAAAATTGACCTTTAGCTAGCCCACCAATTGTATATATATATATATATAACTGCTATATACTGAATTCAATATCTGGAAGCATGTTTGTTTAACAGAGGTAAAGCCATTATGCAGATATAAGGCTTCTAGATACTATTCCGCCACCTTTGAAAATTAAAAATTTCTGTCCTCCCAGAATTCTTGGTTAAACCTATCTTAATATTAGATATCTGTGTGATTATTAAAATAACTCAAAAATAAGCCCGTAGCAAAGTAGTGTCTCATTGAGACCGCATAGCCAAGCTAATGAAGATTCTGTGCATGGAGAGGCGCAAAGGAGCAATATTATAAAGAAGGATAAAGACCTGTGGGTACCACAGAATACCATGGCATCTGAACTTCCCTCCCACGTCTCTTCTCACAGAGACTCATTTCTTCAATCAGAGGTCTATTCACTGCCATTCAATTAGTCACAAATATATTTATTGAGCACCTACTATGTGCTAAATGTATTTGCCTGAATATTTTACATTCTTCCCTGCCTCCATGCAATGCTTATACTATATTCCAAACCTGAAACATATTTTCCTTTAAGTTATCTAATTTCTATACAAGCTTCAAGACTAGTTTTAATTTCACCTCCCCAGATCATGTCTGTCTATAACCATATCTCCCATTAAAAGTGTGTTGGAACCAGCTTACACAGGCTAGCAAGATCTAATATGTACATCTTTTCCCAACTTGGCTTTAGTGACTTCAAGCTGTAGCTTGAAATCAGCAATGGTAGGAGTATTTATACAATGAAATTGGCAGATGCTACAAATCAAGGCTTTTATTCTGAGAGCTGGTTATTAAAATAATAGCCAATACACCATTGTTCCTATTTATTAACTCACATCACTACCTCTCTCTACTCTTCATTTTGGACACATAATTCACATTGTTCTTATTGGTTATGTTACTCATTTGTGTTTTATCTCTCCCACTAACCTGTGAACTACTTAATGGCAGGGCCCATGCCTTTTATTATATTCATTTTTCTCAGTCTTTTGTCTAGTACATAATTAGTAGACATATAATTAATTCTTATCAATAAAGGATTTTTAAAAACATTAGCAAATTACATTTATCATAGCTGCAAAAGGAACTGCGGAGGAGCCATTGTAATTGAAGAAATTATTTTTGCAACTCTTGAAAAGCAAAATGTAATAATCATTCAATGCTATGAACATGTTTTAAGATTTCAGCATGTCTCTAGACTTTTCGATATGGCTCTAAGCACTGAGGAAACCGAATCATGAGATAGGATCACTGGTCTGAAAAAGCAGTCTAATGGGAATATAATCAAGTAAACAACGGTAGTATATTATGATTGCTGCACAGTCATGGAAGATATTCTTAGAAAGTTACATAAAAAGGATGATAGATGAGCTGAGCCCTTAAGAAGAGGAGGCTTATAAGTCAAGGATGGATATTCAAGGTTGGGAAGCACAACTCATAACTCATTAAAACCAATAAGAAAGTGGAAGTATGAGCTGAAGAAGAAAATGGAAGCATGGCATTTAAAACAAGAAAATAAGCCTCAAAGCTCATATGCAGAGAAAGCTATAAAAAATCCAAATAATCTGTCATCAAAAGGTACCCATGTTGGACAAATAAAGACAAACTAAAATTGTCTAATGACAACAACAACACAAACAAAAAGACCAAAACTACAAAACTAAACCAAATTCTTTGCCACTTAAAAAAAAAATCAGAGCATGGATCTAACGTAATAATTTAAAATATACAGTGGGGCCTTAACTTACAAGTGTCCCGACTAACGAGTTTTTCGAGATACGTGCCATCTCTTGGCCAATTTTTTGCTTTGAGTCGCGAGCTAAAATTCGGGTTACGAGCCAGCTTCAGATACCCCACCGCTAGTTGGCGCAGCGAACGTCACAGTGAACGCCACATCAGCCAGGCATCACCTGTCTCACTTGTTCACTTTTTGATTTGACATACGAGTAATTTGAGTTACAAGCTCCGTTATGGAACGAATTAAACTCGTAAGTCAAGGCCCCACTGTATTTAAGTTTTCCTATGTTATAAGCCCTATTCTAAACTCTTTATAAGTTTTGTTTCCTGTAATCCATAACAAGTCTATAATGTAGGTTCTAGTATTATTCCTACTTGATAGATTAAAAAGATTACAAGGCCTTGAACATGGAGAATCCCAAAACCTTGCATCTCTCAGTGAGCTTTGGTTTCTAAGCTGCTCTGAAAACCCCATGTTCTTGTCATCCAAGTATCTAACACATGTTTCTTTACCTGCCACCCAGTTTTGTTTAAAATACAGACAAGAAGTGGAAAATAATTCTTTATATTGTAGGCAAAGGCAATAAGCAATAAACCAAGGAAATAAGGCCATCAAAATTGAGAACACTTCGCTACAGTTTTTAACACATTTTATAACTTTTTTTTTAACTTAAGTATTATAAATCAGGTCAAATAAAATTCACTTTCCTAATTGCGTCCCTTATTAGCTCTTTCATATTTTGGAACAAACTGACATTTTAAAACAGATTTCAGATGCTCCACAAAATCAACACACATTTTATTATAATATTATGCTGCTCTTAAGATGAAACATGTTTATAATTGCTATCTTTAATTGAAACAATACAGGTTTTTAAATAAGAATTTCATTGTATAGATACGTCATAATTTAGTAATCACTTATTAAGGGGCATTTTAGTTGTTTCTCTTTTTCTAAACATATATATATACACACATACACGTGTATATACAATTTTGATTTGTGAGTGCAGCTAAAGAACAAATTTTCAACACTGGAACTCAAAGGTGTTTATTACATTTAAAGTTGTTAGATATTTCCAAATTGTCTTCCCAAAATGATTGTTCCAGCTATCTTCCCACAACTAATAGAGAATGAAAATATGTCTGTGACCCTGTACCAGGTGCTATAACCTTGTTAATCTTTGCTACTCTGGGAAGTAGAAAAATATTTATTTGAATTCTTGTTGCTACTCTGGAAAGTAGGAAAATATTCATTTGAATTTCTCTACTTCCTATGTATGTTACAGAATGTGTTTTTTCTAAAATGTCTGTTTAATTTTCCACTATTTTGGATTGGGTTTGTGTGTCTTTTTATTCCTGAGCTGTACAGGCTCCTCATAATTTTCTTCATTGGCCATTTTGTCATAAATATTCCCAATACTTTCTGCAGTTCTTAATTATCTTTTAAAGTTTTAGGGGTATGCTTTTAGCTATTCAGAAGTTGTTTTTATATGGTTCTTTTCATTCAATCTTTTGTTCGTGGCTTCAGAGTTCTTAACTTTTTGTATTTTTATCTACAAAAAGATTGAATTGGATCTAAAGCTCCAAGGTCCTTTCTGGACTTTACAATACTCTGGGTAATGTTTTTTGAAAAAAATGACAGTAGAATGCATTAGTACAATTACAGGGCTTGAGCAGATTTTTTAGTGACAGCTTAATCATGCTTTTAGTTATGATTAATAGGTAACTGACAAATAGATGAGACCAATTCATAGTTAAAATTATTTTTCTCTACTATTCAGATTAAGGTCTGACAAGGCACTCTGTGCTCTTCTCAAGGTTGTAAAATAATACCAAAACTTTCTGGCAAGGAGAGAGTGTTGAGGAGCAGTCAATGTAACAAAAAGAATAGGTTGGAGTTTGTTTATTCTTTTTCTCTAAGAAGATCAGATCTGGGCCATGATAAAGACAGAAGCATTTGAAACTTTAAACCAACCTAACAGCACAAGACCCCTCAAGCAAAGCTTGTGTTTTCACAAGGGAATGAAGAGCTTTTATGGCTATAGCTTCCTCAAGAAAGAAGGGGAACATTAGTGCTGAATGGTACCCTGTAAATAAATGTCAAAGCAATAGAAAGGGGGCTTTGGAAAGATTTCAATTTCCTTGACAGGGCTTAGGTGGGCAAAAGCAAGCAGGCCTCTGCATGCTATGGTCATTCATCCGTTTCAAGGGTGGGAAATGTTCGGCCTGTGCATCATATGAGACCAGCAAAATCATTTGGTCTGGCCCTGCCAAGGCATTAGGGGTGAGTTAATTAAATATTTGACCAAATATAGCAGGGTAATTTTTAAATTAATAATTTCCTATGGCCCAGGAATCCTACATAATAAAAGCCTAATATACTAAGTGTCTGGTCATCCGGTCGGCCATTCAACCACTCAAAGTGTAATACGCTAATGATATGCTAAGGCCACTCAACAGCTCGCTATGCCGTGCACTGACCACCGGGGGCAGACAGTTGACCTGTTGACCAGTTGCTATGACATGCACTGACCACCAAGAGGCAGATGCTCCAACCCATTGGTTAGCTTGCTGCTGGGGTCCAGCCGATCGGGACTGAGTGAGATGGACCAGACACACCCTGAAGCCTTCCCACGGTCACTGCCTGGCTGGCCAATCTCCTGCGTCCCTCCCTGGCCCTGATCATGCACCAGTGGGGTCCCTCAGCCTGGCCTGTGCCCTCTTGCAATCCAGGCTGAGGGACACCCCACCCCCACCCCTAGTGCAGGAATTTCATGAACCGGGCCTCTAGTGACATTATAAATATCCAAATAGCCCTTGGCAGAAAAAATGGTTTCCCACCCATTTAATTCAGCAAACATTAAGTGCCCTCTATGTGTTGTGTGCTGCATTGGGCATGGGGATGCAGCAGTCACTAATACTATTTCTCCCTACCTAATGCCTCCCAGTGTAGGTGTGTAAATAACAAAATGTAACTTCTGCAGTAATAGTGGTTTAACAGGCTAGAGTATGTGGGAGCAAGGAATAGAGCACCAAGGATGTCAGGACCCCAAGAGCAGTCTTTTTCAAGCCTTGTGACTACAGCACCTATCACCACACCTGGTAATGTAGGGATATTCAATGGGTAATCAGTTGTTAGATTCTGTTGTTTGGAACACTCTTATGACTGGCAGCTTTTTGAAGAATGAGTAGGATTTTTGACCTGTGAAGTCTGATAATAAAAACAGTCAATTTATAGAAAAGAGAGGCACAGAAGTATGAGGTTAAAAGAAACTTCAGGAAATAAGCAATAATTAACACGCTACTAACATGCTAAAAACACAGCTGATATTTGAGTGTTTACTATGTACCAAATGCTAAGTGCATCGTAAGCATTTAATACTTAGGGCATCCTACCATTCAAGTGTTGTTATCAACCCCATCTCATGAATGAGTGGACTGAAACAGAGAGGTTAAGTAATATGTCGGGATATGAACCGACGCTCTTCATAAAGGATTTAGAGAGAGAAATGTTTGCATATATGTAAACTAGTTCTTATAAAGAGAGTCGAGTATAAGGAACCTTTTTAAAGTACATAATGCTTTTGTTCTGCACTCACTATTTTCTCAGGACTCTACAATGTTGACAGCACCTCATTGGTTGTCTTGTAGCTTTTCCCTCAAGTGCATGGGAATCCCGGTGAGGTCTGAATCTAAAGCAAAAGATTTCCTGGGATGGCAAGCCTGCGTCATCCTTGCTGCAGATTAATTACATTTTTTGGAATGACTTCTTGGCTGTATTTGCCACTGAGGCTTCCCCTCTGCTCTGCTCCGCAAGCACCCCCTGGGCCATCCTGCTAAGGCTGCCTGGCCCATGCCCACAAGCCAAGTGCCTACCAACTTGGCAGCCCAGAAACAGTCCAGGCAGAAGGCAGGTCCCTGCAGCTTTAGGAACGAACAGCAGATTGCTTGCCTGCTGGGGATTGCGAGGCTGAGCTTGCTCAGAAAGGCAAAAATCCCAGGGTTATGGGAGGGGGTGAGCTCAGAAACCAGAGAAATGTCTGCAAGCCTGCTCTAGGAACCAGACAGATGGCCGAGGAGAATCTGTCTGTTTCCTGGTTTCTTTTCATACTGTTGGGTTGTGGCCAACTTTAATAATGCTCCCTGTTTGTTTTCTAAAGCAGGTGAATTAATTCCCTGAACACGTAGCATTTATGCCATTATAGTCATCCTTATCCAGTTTCACAATTGTTTCTGTTCTTGCTGCTATTGTTGAATTGAGTTCTTCCGCCAATCTGTTCTGTTTGGACTTATTTGTAGGTTCATCTAATTCTCCCACTAAATCTTGAGCTCCATGAAGACTGGCTCTATGTATTGATCATCTCTCGCATTTAGCACAGACCCAAGCACCTAACACAGACCTTAGCACATAGGAGACATTCATTAAACACTTACTAAAGTGCTGTATAATTGATAACTTATTTTCTTGTGGAACAAAATATTAATCTAAGGGAATTGAGTTGTACTCTACTAGTTGATAAAGAAGCCATATGCTAATCTAAAAAATGTTCCCTTGTACAATGTGGAGAATCTCCCAATTCTTTGCCAGATTAATATGCTTTAGTATTAGGGAAATTAAACTGCTTAAAGTATATTGACAACTTAAAAATCCCAATGAAAGAGGATTAAAAAATGTGAGTTGTCATCGATGTTTGTGGAACTTTTAAATCTGAAAAAGAATATTAAAACCAATCACAACACCTTATTTTACAAATAAGGAAATCAGGGCCCAGAGAGGGTAGCTGCCCAAGGACACAGTATTTTGCCAAGTAGAGGGAATAATGCACCGAGGTCTTGTGTTACAAGGTAGGAGGTCCCAGAGACAGAATGGAATGTTTAACATGACAGGGGATATGTGACCAAGGGAGGCAGAAGCAGCATGACTATAGGAAGGTCCTCACCATCATTATTAGAGAGCCAGAAGTCAGAACTGTTGAAATGGCAGCAAATATCAGGTTTAAGGGATGAGCAGGCTCTAAAATAAATTAAAAATCTGGAAATCAGGACACTGGGAATCAATAAATCATGTAATCAAGATCACAGAGTTTAGCATCAGACATGCTTATTTTGAATCCCAGGGCTGCTACATCTCGCTGCATGATCTCCGGCAAGCTGCTTACTGTCCCCTAAGCTTTCCTTTTCTCAGCTATAAAATTCTGCTAATATTAGCAGCTATCTGAAGTTGTAGGCTTGAATAATTATATAAACACATGTAAAAGTTCTTAGCACACAATTATAAGACAGCTGAGGTCCTTGACATTAAGATTCTTATATTCTAGTAAGGAAAAACACAAAGAAATAAGCACAAAATTCGGTTAAGTACTATAGCTTGATATAAAATATGTATTTTATAAAGAATTACTTGGAAAGTTTCCAATATAAATAGGCTAATAATAACAGACTTTACCAAGAAAGTGAGCTATAACTTGACACTGGGGTCATGATAAGGAGTCAGATATATATATAAAAAAATTCAGAAGTGTTTCAGAAAGTGAGAACAACAAATTCAGAAGGACCATAGAAGTAAGGAGCTTTGCTTGCCTCAAGGAGACAAAGCTAAAGATGCTAATCAAAGGGAACATGGTACAAGATGAGGCTGAAGAGATTAGCAGAAATCAGTAGAGGCCTAAGTACAGTGGAAAGAGTTTAAATCATTTCATCAGGTACTGAAATACTTTTAAGAAGACTGACATTTTTTAAAGTTATCCTGACTGCTATATACATATATTATTGGGGTGAGAACTTTAGTAGGTATGCAGATTACTCTATTGCAATGGTTTAAGTGAGAGATGATAGTGATTTCAAGGAGATGGATGACAATGGAGCTATTGGGTATAAAATTGAGTCCATGTGTCATTTTACATTTTAGAGGTAAAACCAGCAGGATGTGTCAGTATACTAGGTAGTAATGTAAATGTAGCTAATGTCAAAAAGGAAAGAAAAAAAATGGTGTCCGAACACATGCCCCTGCTGTGGGCTCCATCCCTGGTGGGGGACTTACGGGAGGTGGTCCATCACTGTTTCTCTCTCATATGGATGTTTCTCTCTTTCCCTCTCTATCCCTCTCTCTTTCTCAAATCAATAAAAATATATTTTTTAAAAAAGATGATTTCTAGTTTTAGGAGCATTAGCATTAGGGAAGAAAATGGAGCTATTTACTGAAATAGAAAAGACTAGGCAAGTAACACATTTATTAAAGAAAATGGAGTCAAGAGTTTCCTTTTTAATATATTAGGTTCCTTTTTGGATATGGCAATTATATATGTAAGAGAAGCTACCAAGTAGTTGGTTGGATCTTGAAATATGGAACTCAAAAGAAAGAACAGGGTTAGAGACACACATTTGCAATCGTTAGCCTATAGGCGTTATATAGCATCATGGGAATAGAGAGGCCACCCGGGGAGTGAGTATAAATAGAGAAAAAAGTCACAGTCTGGCACATCCATCATTAAGAGGATAATAGGAGCCTGGCCAGCACAGCTTAGTGGTTAACCTATGAACCAGGAGGTCATTGTTTGACTCCCAGTCAGAGCACATGCCTGGGTTGTGGGCTCAATCCTCAGTGCGGGGTGTGCAGGAGGCAGCCAATCAATGATTGTCTCTCATCATTGATGTTTCTATCTGTCTCTCCCTCTCTCTTCCTCTCTGAAATCAATAATATATATGGGGGGATACTGCTAAGTCACAGAAGCAAACCAGAATCATTGGCCAAAGAGGGAGAGGAAAAACACAGATATTAAGTCACAAAAGCTGTGTAGGCAAAAAATTTCTAGGATGAGGAAGACAAATATATAGATCAAGTGCTATTAAGAGATTAATATAGCCGAAACTGGTTTGGCTCGGTGGATAGAGCGTCGGACTGCAGACTGAAAGGTCCCAGGTTCGATTCTGGTCAAGGGCATGTACCTGGGTTGCGGGCACATCCCCAGTAGGAGATGTGCAGGAGGCAGCTGATAGATGTTCCTCTCCCATCGATGTTTCTAACTCTCTATCTCTCTCCCTTCCTCTCTGTAAAAAATCAATAAAATATATTTTTAAAAAAAGATTAATATAATGGGGAGAGGAAATGCCTACTGGGTCTGAAAACATGGGGGTAGGAGGTGTGACCCTGAGAGCAGAAGTTTCAGCAGAATGGAAGAATCAGGAGCCAGAGCTAGTGGGTCCTGAACAATTCTCTTGAAAGGTCTGACAAGAAAAGAAGCAGAGAAATGGGAAGCAGAAGAGGGGGTATGGTATGAAAGGAGGAATCAGAATGTTTAATTTCTTTAAGGATAGAGGATATTAAAGAATGTTTTATGCTATTAGAATTGAAAAGAGTACAAAGGAAGAGACACAGTGGTGAAAGGGAAAATCTGCCAGAGCAAGGTTCTTGATATTTAAGTCCTAAGACCATTGGAGGGGTGGGCCTTTGTGATAACTAGAGATGGGCATTCCTCTACACCTGGACTGAGACAAAAGATAGAAAGGGTATATGTATGTTTGTAAACTTGGTGTTAGAAACATTAGGGCATTCTGATCTGATTACTTCTATATACTCAACAAAATATGAGGGGAGGTCTTCAGGTGTAAATGGGATCGGCTGACTGAAGGGATATGAATGGAAAAGGAAGAGTTTGTGGAAAGCTTAAAAAATATTAGATACATCATCTAGTATTTATATCATTCAACATGGCAGTGGCCTCTAAATTAAAGAAACATACTAGTTGGACAATAGAAAATAAATAAAACATCAGATGTTTAACTTACTATCTGCTGAATATATGCAAGGCATTTCCATATGCACCATCATTTTTTTTTCTTAAAAAGTATTTTTTACACCCTTTTTAAAAGTTTAAAGAGCAAAGCTCAGAAAGATTAAATATTTACTCAAAGTTGCAGAGCTCTTCATTGACTGGAAAAGGATTTTAACTGACCAATATTAATTGAAAGTCCCCATCTTTGAGTTATATTGTTATGCCAACTAGGAGGTCACTGGTAATCACATCAGAAACATTACCTGTGGAGTGGTATATTAGTCTTCCAGGGATGCCATAACAAACTACCTAGGACTCTGTGGTATAAACAGATTTTTTTTCAGAAATCTTGAGGCTAGAAGTACAAAATCAAGGTATTGACAAGGTTAGTTTCTTTCTCCTTGGCTTGTATATGACCATCTTCTCCCAGTGTCTTCATATGGTCTTCCCTCTGCATGTGTCTGAGTCTTAACTTCCTCTTCTTATAAGGTCGCCAGCCCACCCTAATGACCTTTCTCAATCACCTCTTTAAAGACACTGTTCACATAGTCATATGGTGAGATCCTGTGGATCTGGACTTAGACATATGAATATTTTATTTTTCCTTAATCCTCACCCAAGGATATATTTCCCATTGATTTTTTAGAGAGGGTGGGAGGGAGGGAGAGTGGGAGGTGAGAGAGAGATTGGTTGCCTCCCGCACATGCCCCAACTGGGGCCAGCGTTAGAACCTGCAACCCAGGTAGGTGCCCTGAACCAGGAATCAAACCTTTGACTTTTCAGTGCATGGTCCAATACTCTAACCACTAACCAGCCATGGCTCAACACATGAATTTGGGGTAGGGGCTATAAAGCACAATTCAGCCCATAATCGGTGGTGAAAATAATTCAAACTGTGGTAGGACAGATATAGACTAAGAATTGAAAAATATCAAATTAGACCAAGCTTTTAAAATTGGGATGACAAAATACAACTGAGAGATAGGACAGCACCTTGTTTGAAAGGAAGAATAATTAAGAAAAAGAGTTTTAGAATGGCCTTTTTAACAATAAGAGATACCTGACTGAATTTTAACTTAATGGAAATTTGTTTAAGAAATGAGAGAGAAAAAAGAAACATTAGAAGTGAAGTACATTGAAATGCTTTAGAAAGCCTTGAACAATCTATATGGCTTCAATTCTAAAAGATTGTTCTGTAGGGTAAATTTTTCCATATTTTCCTTAACAGAAAACTAATCAAATAATGATGATATATAAAATATCCAGGGAAATGCTATATCCATAGGAAATGCTCATTGGTCAAATTATTTATACAATGTCTTTTTATTATATGACTTTCTTTATTAAGATACTTTAGGTTATATAAGGATTTCTGAAAATATATATACATATAAAATTTCTGCTTATAGGTTTGGCAAAGCAGAGAACGGAGAAAATCAAGGATGTATGATACAAATGTTATTTCCACCCTGGAGTTAAGAAGGCCCAAGATAACTGTTGTCAAGTACAAAATGTCACAATAATCTAGAAATAACAACGTGGATGAGAATCTGTTGGAAACTTAGAAAAGACAGATTATTAAACTCAAAAATGTCAAAAATGGTAGCAATGAAAGGGGTTTTCTGTAGCCATATCCTTATACAAAGCAATCCATCAGGAGAAAGATACCTATATATTGATCAAAGGGGGAAAAAGTGTATTTTTTAAAGCACTTCTCCCTTAAGAAAAGCACCAGCAAAACCCCATTAATCTCAGAGAGGAAAAGACAAGCAGAACAAGTTTCAAGATTCATATTATGGGTTTTGCCTAGTGTCTGTCAGCTCAGCTTGGAGTTCCGTGGCAGAATTCTTAGCTCCCTCCCAGGGGCAGCTAATCTTTGCCTGGAAACAGGGCAGGAACTGGGGTGTAGGTGCAAATGTTTCCTCCCACTTCCTAGCAGCTGATATTTTTTCTTTATATAAAAACAAAAGCCTTAGCTGGCTTGGCTCAGTGGATAGTGTGTAGACCTGCGGACTGATGGGTCGCAGGTTCAATTTTGGTCAAGGGCATATGCTTGGGTTGCGGGCTCGGTCCCCAGTAGGGGACGTGCAGGAGGCAGCTAACCAATGATTCTTATCATTGATGTTTCCATCTCTCTCTCCCTCTCCTTTCCTCTCTGAAATCAATCAATCAACCTATCTATCATCTATCTATCTATCTATCTATCTATCTATCTATCTATCTATAAAAGATCTGTGATCTGAGCAGTTTTTCTGCCTCTCCCTCACTAGCAGCCAATGAACAGCCTGCACTCATGGAGCCCAGAGCACAAACGCACATGCCCTTAACCTTCAAACCTGGGCAAGCCCACGTGTCTTCTCTTTTGCCTCCTGTTCTTTCCCATGGACTTTCAGTAAAGGCCAATGGAAAACGGTGGGTAAAGGGTTGTGTATTCTGGGTCTTAGATTCCTAGGAATTCTAAACAGTTCCATAGCCCACAGGTAGCTTAATTAATTTGTTAAAACTAGTTTCCCTCTGATCCAGTTTTATGGCTTTTACTCTTTCCTTTCATATTCTGCCAAAGTTGAAACAGGTCACCTATCCTGGCTTTCCTCAACATGTCTTGCCGCCCATTAGAATCTGTTTGCCTCATTTCCCTGTGACTCTAGCAAGCTCTCCGATGAGGCAAAAATGTGATTTTCAAACTGCAAATTTTTTCTTACTGTTAAATTTAAATGACGGTCTCTAGCAAGATTTCTACCTCTTTAGCAGAAGCAGACTGATTGCTGACAAGTATTAATTTTCTCCTCTCTTCTCAGTCACAAAGTGAAGGCAATACCAGTGTCTGTGATAGGTGTCAAGATGGAACTAATCAAGCAAAATCCTTGGGGCAAAGAATAGGGAGTGAGGAATGGATCCTGAGAGCAACTGATGAGGCTAAGACATGACAGTGTGTTCAGATGCCGACTCAGGGCTGCTGTCAGAGGAACCGCTCAATAGGGCTGGTGTTAACGTAGGAATCAAAGTTCACAAGTTAGTACTAGCACTCAGAATAATTCTCCTGGTGCATTATTATTATTATGGGATTCACATGGGAGAGCTGTGATTCCCTTCTTAGGCAGTCAATGAGCCCGTGTGGAGGCAGACGAAAAATGAAAATCCTACTGAATAGTAATATTTTACATGTATTCTGATCTTTGGCATCTGCAACTGAAACATATGGCTCAAAACTAATATTCATAGATTGTTATATCATCAGGATGCAATATGAGTAAGAAAGCCAGTGATGAAAATCTGCACTTATAGGTATTAAACACTCAAAATTTTGCTAGTGCAATTCAAGTACGTAGGTGTGTTGTTGTTTTTTTTCTTTCAGGTAATTTCAATCCATTTTAAAATATGCCTTTTTGGCATTTATTACCCATTTGTAAAGATTTACTTTAATTATTTAAATTTGTAATTATTTTACAAATTTCTTAGTAAAAATTAGGAACTTTCTATACCAGCACAATTTATACACTCCCCTCATGCTGAATATTTATATACTTTTTCAAATTTGGCTATTTTGTAGGACATGTAATTTTTCATTTGAGTTTAAAAGCAGATGTATGTTTCTGTTATTGGGAAACTTATAGGTATGTTTGGTACAATTTGAGTAGGTGAATATATGTTTCATGTGTAAAATGTGTGAAATCTAAATATAATTACTGGCTGGGTTTTTCTTAATTTTATATGTAAAATTTTTCTTATCTTGTAAAATATTAACTTATCGCCAATTAGCCAAGAAAAACTTAATTTCTTATAGTTTATTATTAAAAAAATAAGGATGTGTGTGTATTCTCTGTTAGTCAGGATTCTATGAGAGAAAATAGAAATACTGGCATTCATTTTAATGGAGAGAATTTAATACAATAACAGGTTAAATAGATTAGAGAAATAAAAAGTGAACAAGGAAACTGAAAGAATGAGGGGGCTGACCAGTAGATGCTGAGCGACGGATGAATGGCTTACTGTGACACAATGTTTGCTGTGAAAGAGAGGTCTAAGGGACTGCCTGGCTAAAGGAACCAGACAGCCTCAATTGCCTGTCTTGTTAGGCTTTTATTGTAGCAGCAGTTTGAGATAAAGTTTATCTTTTAAATACAATCAGTAGGGTAAGTTATATTGGGAGGACACATGTGTTTGTAGTGTCCTTTAAGCAAGGACACCCAAAGATTAAGCATAAGAATTCCAGTAAACACCTGGGGGTCTGCACATGCACAGACTTGTTTGGAAAGGTCAAGGAATAATTAGGGGCGCTGCCTTTGGCACTCCCCTAAGTTGAAATTCTGATAAACAGGGCGGGTGACCTTCCCCCACTTCCCTTTTCTCAGAATGTCCTCCTTACAAACTTTCCAACCAAATCTCATGCTTACCCACAAAAGAACAAAGGAATATGACCTGGAGGTAACAGTGCCATCCTTAGGGCTAGAGAATGATTATAGGTACTGGAACCTAATGGCTTTTGGAGGACCCTCCCAGAACTGGACTCAGACTTCTGATGAGGAGACATTGTTCAGTTACTGTTGGAATCTCATGGCACTACTTAGTATTAAAAGAGGAGACTCATGGAGCAGAAATTCAAACCTCTGAGTAGGGCTCTAGTGAGCTGGCATTGATACTGCAGGAATTTAGCAATTTCTTATAGAATTAGATCTTGGACTTCTGAGGGGGGATTTTAGCCCAACTCATATTGAAACTTCTTAAAGGGAATGATGCTGATTCTGGGAATGCTGATAAAAAAAGCTGGAAGTTGGACTCTAGGAGTCTTCTTAGGATAAAGAGCAGTTGCTGAAATAAACAAGAAGAAACATGTTCTTCATTTTTCTCATCTATTGCCAGTGTCTGTCAGGGACCCAGCTAGCAAAGGAGTCTCAGCCCCAGTATCACAGTGTGAGGTAGAGTGCAGAGTCTTTGGGGCTGAAAAAACACACTGGCTAATAACTAGCAGAGTCCACCCTCTGGCCATTTAGAATCAATACACACACAACCTCCTACACGTGGTTAAATTTCCTATTAAACCAATGCCATGCTTACACTTTTCTTCCCTTTACAAAGATTCTCACATTCTATCACCAAAAAGCGATAACTAAAGCCCCCAAAGCCATTATATTAATTTCTGATTAATCCTCACAGCATCCCTCTCTGAGAGATGTTACATAATTCTCCAGAATATCACAGTCCATATTGGATATTCTGTACTAAAAACAAAATTGTAAAATTAAGTATTATTGATTATTCTTATATGAAAGAACAAAAAGAAAGGAGACAGGGAAAAAGTTAACATACCAAAATACGTCTATATACATACCCAGACACAAATTAGGTAGTGTGTAAAATTACACTTAGAATAGACAGGGAAGAACATAAGCGTGGCTGCTGCAGACCTCATTTCCATAACAGGTTATAAAGCCCTGCTTGTTATTTATTATGTTTTCTCCTAGCCACACCATGTTCTGTTTGCCCTCAGCCAGTGTCTCTGCTAGCCAAGCCCCTTTACCAAGTGAATGGTCCTAACTTCGATGCCTAGAGGATCTGATTTCTAAGCTATTTTGCTTTTTTTTTTGGTTACTATATATAGTCTTCCATTAAATTTTACTGTTTAACACAGAAATGCTAAAACTCCCCAGAGGACGCTCTGAATTTCATACTTAGACTTCCCTAGACTACTGTGTAGCAACACTCCGAATATACCTTGATAGTCAGGATCAATCACTTCACCCAGTGTAGTATCCCTCTTTCTTATACACATGTTCAGTGGCATGCAGTACCTAAAATGTCCTTCAGTTGATCTTCAAATTCAATGTAATATTACTATGTATCCTTGTAGAAGCAGTCCTACTTGAAAAAAAATACATAAAAAGCAGACAATTTCGAAGTTTGAATGACTGGGGAAAAATTTGTATGTGGGTTATAAGATGTAGTTGTGAAAGGAACCATTCCCATTTCTACTCTTATTTCTAGCACCTTCAGAGAATGCACATGGAGAATACTTTGTCAGTAATTCAAAGCATATACTGCCTTTGTAGCATATACTGCCTTTGTCAGACATGACTCAACTCTTCAGGATGTTTTCACCCAACCGGTACCCTAGCTGAATCTTGACTGGCCAATCCATTCTTTTATTAGGCCAGTTGCTTTTAGGTAATGTACTGCATGGTAAAGCTAAATTCCATATGAAATGGCACAGTGCTGCAATGCTTTTGCTGTGGAATGAGTTCTGCAGTTAGAAGCAAAATTGAGTAGAATTTGTGATAATAAAGAAACATTCCATGGGCCCATGGTGATGCTGGCAGAAGCCTATCTACAGAGGAAGCAAATCCAATTGCAGATATTCATCTATTCTGGCGAAAGCAATTACTGTGTGCTTTCTGATGATAGGAGTCCAATGCAATCAATGCATCAGGTGAGTGAATTATTCCCTGCTCCCAAGGAATAGTGTGTCACCAGAACCTCACAGTGGTCCCTAGTATTAGCATATTTGGGACTGCAGAATGGTTGTAGCTAGGTCAGCCTTTGTGAGAAGGAGAGCTATATTGTTGAGCCTATGCCTAGCCTCCTCTGTCACCATGGCTACTTTTTACCTGGGCTTATTGAGAAAACACTGTTGCAACTTGAGAAAGAGGATGAATGAAATCAACAGAACTTATCAACTTGTCCACCTTATTATTTATAACTAGAGGCCTGGTGCACGAAATTCGTGCACAGAGGAGGGGGTCATCCCTCAGTCTGGCCTGCACCCTCTTGCAATCCGGGACCCCTCAGGGGATGTCCAACTGCCGGTTTAGGCCCAATGAGGGATCAGGCCTAAACCGGCAGTTGGACATCCCTCTCACAATCCGGGACCACTGGCTCCTAACTGTTCACCTGCCTGACTGCCTGATTGCCCCTAACCACTCACCTGCCTGCCTAATTGCCCCTAACCACTCTGCCTGCCTGCCTGATTATCCCTAACCACCTCTGCCTCAGCCCCCGCCATTGCAACTTCGTCTGGAATGACGTCTGGAAGGTCGTTCAGCTATTGGGTCTAATTAGCATATTTTATTATTATAGAAGGGAGGGTGCATTTGGACCTGTAAGATAATAGCTTCATAACTATATGTTCTAATATAAACTTCTATTATTCTATAACATGTATTTTCTCCTCAAATATAAATTCCCTTAGATATCCCTCCCTTGAGAATTCTATGGAGAAAGGCAAGTAAAATATTTTTCAAAGTTTCTTTCACTCTCTCAAGACTGACAGAGCCCCAGTACTTTGGTATATCATATTTAATTATGAAGTTCCTTCCTATTTGCATACAGGTCTCTAAATGCACAGAAAGGTGGTGAAGATCCCTTGAGGAGAGAAAGAAAAGTAGACACCCTAACTGAAGTCACAGAAAGTTGAAGGCAAAGTACACTCACCTATTCCCCAGCTGGAGAGAATCCTAAATGGAATCATGCAGGATGTGCCACTATTCCAGGGGACCATTGTGCAAACTGTTCTCTCTTCCTTGAAATTTTCTACGAGGTTGTCCCTCTCTCTCCATCCACCAACAGAGCCTCTAGCAACTCTTCAAGCCCCAGCCCAAACAGTGCTTCTTTTTCCTTCCCATCAGTCAGGGCTGATCACATCCTTCTTTTTATTGTCTGTTACTTATCTTCACTGTAGTGCCTATTAAAACTGCTTGTTCATGTATCTGTATTCCCTTCCAGACTGTGGGCGCTTTTCAGTGCAGGAACACTATTTCTAAGGTCTTTAGGTGCAAGACTCATGGCAGCCACTCAGAAATATTTGCTGGATTTAGTGTTGGGAATTGGAGTTTGGGGATTACCAAACACTGCCCCGATGTCAGATAGAAAATGTGCCAAATTCAAGGCTTCTGTTCTATGCAAAGGATGTCCAGGTACCACACACTATTAGCAGCTGGGCTCAAGGAAAAAAAACTGCAAGGATGGTTGCCATGTCCATTCCAGCCCTCGGCATTCATTCCTTGTTTTCTGCCACTTGGAATGTGTCTCTGTAGTCCCTGTTTCTCCTTGATGTGTTTCTCATTTCATGAATTTCACTACAATCACTTGGGAAAATAGGAAAGAAGTGATGACAACCTGGGACATTTATAGGAATCCCACAGTTCTCACTGTCATAGACCCTTCAAGTTTAGTTTACATTGACTCTTCCTGAGACAGTCTGCGCTTGCTCCTTGGACTGTGTATACTCTGATATTCATTGTTTGCTTGATGGGCTTCACTAGTTTCTCGCCTTTCCAGACATTATTTCTTAGCACAGAACATAGGGATGCTTTCCTTTGCATCAGTTCCCTCCCCATGGTGGAGGGAGATACAGTACAAACAGAATAACCAAGTTCTTTTCCTCAAGTGGCAGTTTATATTTTTGACTACAGAATGGGTGACACTCAGTTCACTGACCTTGGCGAGAAATACATTTGTCAAATGTTCACAACTGGCATAGAAGGTTAGAGGAACAGAAAGGGAAAAGGACTTGGAAATCTTTATAGATGAAGATTTGGCTGCAAAAAATAAAAATAAAATAAAAGGTAGGTAGGTGGGTATATAGCTACTATTTTAGAGAAAAACACACAGAAGAAAATTTTTTTCAGGCCTTGATCTATCTTTTCGTGGGCGCCTTCCTTCCAGTAGTCTGAATCATTCGCTGTGATTAGGCTGTCAGGTTGTCAGTCTAGATGGGTCTGCTTTCTGAAAGTTGTTTTGTATGATCTTCTTTGTTTTTTAGGCAAGACTTGAACACATTATATTTTTTCTCGTCTAAATTTCCAATGATACTAGTATTATTTCTCCATAAATTACTTGTGTATTTGTGTTCCTTCAGTTTCTATAATTGTACATCATACATATCCCTGGGTATCATGGATGCTCGCTGTTCATTAAAAAGAAGCATTTGAGCTCATGCTGAATTTTCCTTCTGCCAGATGGCACCCCTGGTGTTCAAACATTTGTGACCTTCTTTGCTTTCTTGTTTTATTTACAGATATTACCTTTGATTTCTTACATTTTTAGTATAGGCCCTAGGTACTTAGCTACCACTGTGTTGGTCCCTTGCTTCCCATCTCTCCAATACAAACTCCATCCTGGACAACACTTCCCTATAAATATTTCTATGCACAACTTTTTTTTCATGTCATTAACTTTCTCAAATGGCAACAGTGACTCTCATTACATATGGAGTAATTCCAAATGCCTTGGGCTGACACCCATGTATTTTTGCTATTTTGTTCCTGTCTGCTCACATTTCTCTATATAATTAAATGAACTGAGCTAAGTTATTTAAACTCCCGCTTTTTATTTGTTTGCTTGTTTTTTATGCGTCTTAATGTGAATACTATTGCCATGCAATATTTCACTAAAGCTAAGAACATGTACTGCAACTAAACGACCTAGTTTTGAATCCTGATTCTGCTACTTGCCACTTCCTAGCTGTGTAACCAAGGGCAAGTTTATTATCCTCTTTTTCTTTGGTTTTCCCATCCGTAAAATATGTATAACAAGAATAAAACATATCTCATACGATTGTTTTGATGAGATGAGAAATACTTAGAATAGTACCTAATATATAGTTGGTATGCTAACTCTCACTACTGCTACAAATAACTCTGGCAGTATTGTTGGAAAAAGAGTATGAAGAATACCTATTAAATGGAAATTACTACTAAATCAACTAGCTCTTTTTATATTATTTTATGAGAGCCTCAGAAGCATTTTTTTTCAAATATATTTTTATTGATTTCAGAGAGGGAGAGGGAGAGGGAGAGGGAGAGGGAGAGGGAGAGGGAGAGGGAGAGAGAGAGAGAGAGAGAGAGAGAGAGAGAGAGAGAGAGAGAGAGCAATGAGAGAGAGAGAATCATTGATCGGTTGCCTCCTGCATACTGCACACTGGGGATTGAGCCCACAACCCATGCATGTGCTCTGACTGGGAATTGAACTGTGACCTCCTGGTTCATAGGTTGACATTCAACCACTGAGCCACAGCAGCCAGGCACTCAGAAGTATTTTCTAATGAAAAACAGAAACTAATGAAAAGCTTCATATTAAATGAAGAGAAATTTTGAAAGGAAGTGGGCAGCCTAATCTTCTTAAGAAAAGTAATAGTTGTCTGCTTATAAAGAAGTTCCCTTAGTTACTTTTAGTCTAATGATACATTGTGATCTCCAATAGATGAAACTAATACATTGTGATCAATTACTATTTAATGTAGATCCTCAGTAAATTGAATATGTTTTATTAATATTGAATATAATATAATATATACCCACTATATTTCTAAAATTCAAATCCAATTATGGTCACTCTTTATCTAAAGTAGCTACTTAAGTGGCAAATTAATTCTTAGGATCAAGTCCAAACTACCTACCCAAGTTGGTATACAGAAGGTCTTTCACAGCATGACCCTTCTCACCTATTCAGTCTCACTTCCTATAGATCCTGTACTTCTTATATTTCATTCTGACCCACCAAAACCACTTTCATTTTTCAACGGCATCAGTGTCCAGTCTCCCTGTGGGTCTGTGTTTTAAATGTCATGCTTCCCCATAATCTATCTACTCACCACGTTTAAATGCATCCCTGGTGTGAAGCTTCCCTTCACTTTGACCACTAGCTGTTCCTGCTGTAATTCCATAGGTTTTATACACATGCCTCCAGGAGTGTCCTTTACATCACTTTGAAATGTATGTATCTCTTCATCACATCCTGGGGTGAGACCCATGAGGACAGGGATCCATGCTTCCCCATCCTTGGAGCTTGATATGTAGTGAATACAAGACAGAATATATGATGAATAACTAAATGGACAATTTAGTGACAGGGGACAGGTAAGCTGCACTATCGCCATGTCATAGGTAAGAGCACGGAGGACTTGAAGGTCAATCAATAATATCTATGGAGAGCTCAATGAATAGTCGGTTCCCTACATACATTCAGCTTCCTCTGGGAGGGATGGCCCTTTGTGATACCTTTTCACCGATGCATTCTTACTCGCTATGTTCTTGTGAGTGCAGCCTGGCTCATTTGACTTGAGTACAATTTCTGCTTAATGCAGTGGTTCTCAATCAAGGTTGCCCATTATCATCACATGGGAAGCACCGTGGCTTGTTTTAATGTGCTCACAAAACAGTTCATAGCAGGGTGCCTTGGTACTTAACGACACCCATAAGTGTTGATGGGAAAAGGAAAAGGAACCCTCTAAAATGGCCTTTTTTCCTTAGACTTGTAGTTCTTTGGTTCTTTTTGGTTCATTATCACTGACATTTTGGTTGTTACACTAAATTCCCTCAAGTTTCATCATTAGCTTTAGTGATTTTAATCTGGTTTTCACTCCTTTCCCTATTCCCTAAGGACTAGTTTGCCCTTTCTACAACTAAGCAAAGAAGTTTTCAAGTATACATTTGAAATTATACTCAATTGAGGTTGCGCCTGGTTGAATTTCTTAGCTGTATAATAGGCTTTTCATTTGCAACTAGTCAGCCCTGACAATCTATGCTCTTAAAGTGTCCATTTCTTTTAAAGGTGTTGTTTTCCATTTAAAACTTCCTAATACTTCTTAAATGAGTTCTAGCATTAGCCAGGAGCATGAACAAAAGGACCTACTGGCACATTGTTATTTCAAACCCAGAGGGAGGCTCTAAATATTTCCAGTATTCATAGCACAGCAGGTCATGAATCTATTCAATGGTTGCTCTTTAGGCCTCCAAATTCAGCTGTTGGTTCATTTAATTATACACTCATTTAAAATGGTTACTTCACTCCTTGCTTAAAATCCTCCACTGGCTCTTCATAGATTTCCGACTAATATTCAGACTTGCTACCTTTCGTAATGTGTAGAAAGGCCCTACACTATCTTGGTTTAGCCACATGTACCCACATACATCCTTACTTGTAGCCCTTCTGAACTACTTGCAAGGCCCTGATGAAAACCTCTTTATGCTTGTGCTTTAGTCTTCCTATGCTGCCTTTCCCTTTCTATTTCTGTACCCAGACTTCTGCTACTGTTTTCAAAACTAAGGTTCCAGTGTCTTCTAAGATGGGGCACCTCCTTGACAGCACCTGTACTGGTTAATATTATGTGTCAATGTGTCTAGGCATGGCACCCAGCCATTTGGTCAAACATTATTGTGTGTTTCTTTCTTTCTCTCTCTCTCTCTCTCTCTCTCTCTCTCTCTCTCTCTCTCTCTCTCTCTCTCTCTCTCTCTCTCTCCAACTCTGATTAATACACCACCCATTCCCCACTCAGACGCTATTTAGTCTTTCTCTGTTCCTCTTTTTCTGCCTACTTGTTTATTTTGTTTCCACTCTCTCTTTAGTTGTATTTGCTAGGCTAGCGCACACCCTTTCCTGATCTTTTTGTATTGTATTCATCTCTGTTCCCTGAGTATAAACTGTGAGACCTGTGAGTCCTTAGAGCAAAGGAACATTTTTTGGTAATTACTGTGTAATCAACGCACAAAGAGCTTGCATTTCAAGATGAAGGTCAAGCACAGCCCCTTCCAAGTTGCCTTTGAGAGATATAATCTGCACATCAGTCCTTGATAGAAACACATGCATTCTCACAACTGCACACATTTCCATCACCCTACCTAAACACACAGAAGGCAAGTGCATTTCCTATAATTAGCAACAGACCACTCAATCCAGTCTTGGTTGTGTTACTAACTACCTGTGATGTTTAGATTAGAATTATTTACTCTGTAAAATGAGGGGTTTGGGAGGAAAGAAAACATAAATTATTACCTTTCAGGAACTAGGCCAAGCACTTTATGAATATTCTTTCATTTTATCCTTAAGCATTATTCTACTTTTCACTTTATTTCATTTTGGTTCTCATAACTATGTTAAAATATATAGTTCCATCCCCATTCTACAAGAGTAGATTTCTTTAAATTGAGAGGATTTGAAGGAGTTCTCTAAGTTTAAATGAAGTTATTTATTGTCATTTATTCATTAAGGTTTGGTTCAACAGATAAATGTTTCAAAACTAGGGCTATAGGGATAAAACAAATAATAAAAAAGAAGTGAAAAGATAGGAATCCACTCAGTATGTTTTGAGTAACTAGAATTTTGCCTGGATTTCTGGAGGCATCCCTAGTTGTAGTTTTCAAAGAATGTGATTATCACTTCATCTGCCCTGGCTTTTCAGAAAGATGACACCTGAGAAAAATAAGCCCATACGCTCTTATCTTTTTATTGTCTCCCTACACTCATAGCTTCCCTTATTTACCACAGGCTGATAGGGTCTCCATTTATATTTCCAGAGTAAGTCTCGCTCTGAAATCCAGACCCAAACATCCAGCTTCCCACCTGACATCACCACTGGAATGTTCCAAAAGCATTTTCAAGCACAGCCCATCAACACTCAGGATGTTAACATCCCTTCCTCATGCCACACTTCTCCAGCGATCTACATCTTGGGAAATAAAAATATTATTTCTCACAGCATAAGCCAGAAAACATGGAGTCTTCTGGCACATCTCCTCCCCCAGCTGTACTGCTTGGATAGCCACACATCATCTCTTGGCCTAAACATAGCGTCTCACTGGTTTCCTCATTCCATACACATCAACTATTAGTGCCCATCAGCCCCTTCTCCACAATGCAAACTGTGTAATCTTTTAAAAATGATGATCTGTGCCTCAGTTGGTTTGGCTCAGTGGATAGAGAGTCGGCCTGTGGACAGAAGGGCCCCGGGTTTGATTCTGGTCAAGGGCACATGCCTGAGTTGCAGGTTCAATCCCCAGTGGGGGGTGTGCAGAAGGCAGCTGATCAATGATTCTCTCTCATCATTGATGTTTCTACCTCCCGCTGCCTTTCTCTCTGAAATCAATAAAAATATATTTAAAAAATTATGATCTGTTTATGTTAATACCCACCACCCCAGATACGAACAGTGGCTTCCTAGTACTCTTAGGAAAAACTACAAATACTTCTCATGTGGCATCCACTCCCTTTCATGATTCAGGTCCTATTATTCTCTGTAGCCTCATTTTGAATGATTCTCTCCTCACTCTCCATCGACATAATGGTCATTTTTTAGTTTCTTGAACTTATTATGTACCTTTCATCAAAAACCTTTTGCAAAATGTATCCTAGTTTTCTGAAACACCTCTACCATTTCTCTAAATACTCATTCTTCAAATCTTGATTTAAGATACCTTCAAACTTTCCCAGAGTCTGGAGACTAAATGAGGTATCCCTAGTTTAAATGAATCTTTGGTAAGAGGATATTCACACCCTCCCCTGCAAAAGGCAGTGTGATTATCTAAGTTAAACATTAGTATTCCAAAGTGAGGCATTTTAGACATGGTTCGATGAAATTAACCGATGATGAGAACCACCAATGGAGAATTTAATCAAGATTAATACCTTCATTTTAAAAGGTTGATAAGGTGGGTGAGCACATTAATGATTTCATCCATTAAACCTTTTGGTGCTAAGAATTGATGTCCTTGTCTTATCTAGGTAAGGAATTTTTTATTTCTGGGCAGAAGCAAGATTTATAAATTGAACTATAGTAGTCATTTTTCTCAATTGACAAAAGGCACAATTTTTGCCTTGAGCCTTTGTCTATTAACTCATTGTATATTGGGCTGCTCCTAAATCAGTCAGTTTAATAGGGGTAGGGGAAAGATTAATTATCAGAGAACCTCCTTCCCATTAAAAATAGATTTATTACCAATTGAATACCAGTAAACATTGATTAAACATGGTTTAGTACAAATAAAATGCCTTGTAAAACATTATCTACAGTATAATTATTTTTGTTAAAATATATATGTTATATATACATAGTTTTAAAACTAGATATAACAAAATATGGAGCAATTAAATGTAATTTTTTGTTGTTCTCTTTTTTGCTTGTTTATATTTTTTGAACTGTGTATAGGGTGGGGAAAAATAGGTTTACAGCTGTTCATATGAAAAATAATACAATATTGAATAAATAATAATACAAGACTAACCTCTGTGTTTCATATATTCACAACTATAAACCTACTTTTGCCCAACCCTGTATAATGAATAAATAATGCTTGTGAATAGAACACTATAGAAGTTAAAACAAAAAGACTAATTCATAACATTTTAGGAACTGAACAGAACTGGGGGTTTATTTGTTAAGCCCCCAAATATGTGTGCATCCATTTCCTCAAATTACTGGAGGAAATGGAGGCACACATAGAACAACTAACCTTCTGGAATCCTCTCCTTCCACATTTCTGCCTAGCAAAATAATAACCATTCTTAAACATCCAGCTCACATATACATGGCTCCAGCATCTCTGTTACAGCATGTCTCATGTCTCTCACCAATTGGAAAGTTCTCCAGGGTAGCATTAGTAATGAGGAGGAGAAAGAAGGGGGCTGGGATGATGACAGTTTCTGCTCACCATTTGTCAAGCACTCAGTCATGTATCCTAGGTTATTTTAATGAATCCTCACAATACCTTTATGTCATAAATATTATTCTCATTTGGAAGATGCAGAAAAGGAATGTCAAACAGGTTAAGAAATTTTACAAATTTCCCCTTGTCACAAACAACAAAACTCAGGTTTTTACAGTTTCATGTTTCTCCAAAACTTGACATACAGTAGGTACTCAGTTAACATATTTAATAATTGAGCAATTTAGAGAGCAATTGATATTTTCAGTGTCTATCTGCGGCCTGCTGATACCTCAGTTAATTCACAATTAAAAATCAACTTTGACCAGAGCTAGCATTTGAAGTCCAGGTTCCCTATGCAAACATAAGTGTTTCCATCACAGAAAAATGATCACCACTCTTGCTGTCTGGCCTCCTTCTTCTCTTCTTTATTGTCTTTCAAACTGTTCAAAATGTGTGCGGGGGTGTTTTTAATTTTTTTTAATTCCTGTTTCCAAGCATCACCTTCTTAAAAGACTTCACCCTGTGACCATGTCCTAGCCTTTTATCTCCTACTTTAGACTAAGTAAAAATAGCTTTACTTATTTTTCACTCTCATAAAAACTATCACATTGAATAATCCCTTTGGAAACAGACAGGACAAATATTATTACTTTGATTTTAAGGATGAGAAGGTTAAGTCTCCATGAGTTTCAGTGATTTGCTTAAAGTCATACAGTTCTTAAGCCACAGAGCTAGAACTCCTGGGAGTTCTCTGACTCCAGATCTAGTGTTCTTCCTTCTGTGTTACATACATAGCCTGATAATCCAAAGGCATTCTCCTTGTCACACTACTAATGACCCACCGTAAATTCTGCGAGAGCTTTAGCTTCTCCTTCATTCTTACTGGTCCTTTGTGGTCTCTTAATATTTTAGCTATTGCTCCAGAGTTTAATTGAATGCAAGAGAAACTAACTTCCCTGATTTAAATAGGAAAATAATTTGCTGAGAGGATATTGGATAGGTCAGGAAATCATGGAGAAGCAGGTTCAAAAACAGGTGGGAATAAGGGAGGAGGGTAGCAGCCAAGTCATTTGCCAAAATGATGCTATAGAACACAGGGTACCCCTGGACAGTAAGTACTTTCCTGGTACCTCTGGCCTTGCTGACCCTAAAAACTGGATGTTGTAATTGCAATTGCCACTGACCACTACCCAACTGGTTTTCAATAGTCCTTGCTTCTTTGTGTCAGTATGTGTTGTTTCAAAGTCTTGGAAGGGTATGTCTTATTGGCTGAATATTAATCATTGGTCAAACTCTAGCTTAGGAGGAGTTGGGAAACCAAGTAAGTATTTTTAGCCTCTCGTGGGAGGTGAGCTTTTTCTCCTCCAAGATTCATTCAGCATATACATCACCAAGCATAACAAGAAGGTTGAAATAATTAAAGTTCCCAACCATGACCAAAAAAATGACCAATAATTAATAATTCCATTATGAATTTCAATTTAGTTTTGTACGTTCTTTCTTTGGGCTAACGTTCTTTGACACGGGAACATATTTAATTTATAACTATGACTCAATTGTCACTCAACCAATAATTACCCTTGTTCTGCAGCATTCTGAAGGATCTAAACCTATCATGTAAGTTTCATTTATCTTCTAAAAAAATTCCTGTTTCAAAGTTTTCTCTAATATTTCTTTCAAACGAATGAGTTTCATCAGGGCCTGACAGCATGAACTGGTGCTTTACAGAATACTTGCAAAAAATGAAAAATATATTTGGCATCTTTCCAAGTCTTGGGATTTTAAGATATGTCTTGTTATTTTACTTTAAGAAATCCAAATATTTTCTTTATAAATGATATGTTTCTGAGTCTGAATAATCCTTTCCTCTGCAGTGTTTTTGAACAGTGGCTCCGAAGGTACCGTCCTCTTCAAGAAGTTTATCCAGCAACCAACGCACCCATTGGACATAACCGGGATTCCTACATGGTTCCTTTCATACCCCTCTACAGGAATGGTGATTTCTTTATTCCATCCAGAGACCTGGGCTATGACTATAGCTACCTACAAGATCCTGGTAAAGTTCAATTTCTTTCACATAAATTGCTGAATAAAGCGTGACCGATTTCTTCTGAGAGAATACAAAACCTATGTTTGTACAATGTTATCACCAAATCCTTTAAATTGGGCAAGTGCATTACAGCCCCAAACTTATTACCAAGTTATTACTGCATGAACCAAGTTGCAAGGGTTTTCCAACTCATATTCATTCTTCCTTATATACATTTCATACATGAAGGCCACGGAAAGAGACCAGAATTAAAATCAGTGGGGAAAATGGGCTGGAAATATGACTATCTGATGACTGTGGTGTGACTTCAAGTCCATGAATCTCAGTTTTTAACCTGAAATACTGGGATCAAAATATCTCATATAGATATTTTGATTAAGGAGCCTAGTGCATGTAGCAGTTTTGAAATCATCTTTGGGAACTCCCTGCTGGGTTACCAAGAAAAAATATGGATGTTTTATTATTCAAACCCAAATAATAATAACAACTTATGATAACTGCTATGCTAGGATTAAGATAGAGATATAAAACTCTAGAATTGTAATTGGATCTGGGTTTTAAGTACCCTTTGTTAGTAGATCTATATCAGTAACTTCTTGATAATGAACAGAGTAATGTCTCCCCTCACTCGAGAGCTTGCTACATGCAGATTCCATACATGCGTTATTAACTAACCTTATAGTAGGTAAGTCTCATTATCACTAGAAAGAGGTGAGAATACTAATATGAAGAGAATTTAAGTGACTTTCCCAATATTAAACACCGGTATGTGGAGGAGTGTGATATCAACACTGCATTACACAATGCTTCCACTCTAAGAAGGTCAACATCCAAAAGCTGCAAAACAGCATGTGGTTTGTGGGTAAGAGGTATTCAACAAGCACTGACGTTTTATTATAGTCATTGATAATTTGTGAAAACATAAATGAATAAAATGAACAAATGAGGGACTTTTATCAACTCTTGTGCTAGACTTTAGTGACATAATGACTGACCTAGTTCCAGACCCCAAAGAGCTCTAAATTCAAAGTGAAAGTCAGACAATTGTGCACGAAAGCATGAAACGTAGGCTGTGTTAAGTGTAGTAAGAGAGTCATAACCTTCACAGAGAAGAAAACAATGACTTCTGAGTAGTTCCATCTAGAATGACAAGACAAGGCCTTGAAGGAATAGCAGGAAGGTTGCAGATAAAAAGGGGCAGGGAATACCTTAAACTCAAAGGATAGCAGGAAAAATAAAGGTAGAAAGTGATATTATATATATCAAATGCTAAATTCCCTTATTTGAGTAGTATGAATTATGGGAAATTACACTGAAGAGCTAAATTTAGCTATTCCACAGTAGCTAACACATAGTATTTTTTTATGTTCCAAGAACTCCTCTAGGAGGCTGTGTACATTATTTCCTTTAACATTCATAACTACCCTGCGAAGTAGGTACTGTTATTTCTTTTTCCTTTTCAAGGTGAGAAAACAGAGGCTTAAAGAATATCAACAACTTGTCCTAGTCCATCTAGTATGTGGCATAGCAGAACCACAATTTAGGGCCAACGAGAGAATGTGCATTTTATCCTTTTCCTCTCCTTTGGGGAAGCACTAAACAGATGCGAGTTCAACTGACCTATTTTGATTTATCTGAATATCATAGCCATTGGAAGGCACACTGAAATGGCTGGCAGAGAAGATCAGATCTTTGAAAACCTTAAGAGAACAGGGGATTTTGCAAACTGTGGAGGTGTGGTAAGGGGAGTGGGTCATAAAGAGGGGCAGTCTCATTTAATGCTTTCCCTTTCTTGTGTAAATACCCATAGTACATAATGAGGGCAGCATATTGATAATGGCTTTCCAAAAATTCATCACTTAGGGTTTTATGATTTCTATTTTAGAACATGCCAGACTCTTTCATTGACTCATGTTTTTGAATATGCTCTTCTCTCTGGCTAAATTCTGATGCTATTTATTCATGTCAAACTCTCGGATATCAAATCATTTATACATATATGTAGCCATGTTTATTCATTCCTTTACTAGAGTTACATGGCTATTTTCCTGAGGATAAATCTTTCCCTTTTCCACCTTGGCTGGGAGCCCTACAAGATCAGGATTGATATCTTGAAAGCTTTTCTTAAGTACCAACTGGTCTCTGGTATGGAGTGAAATCAATGAATTTGTTTGAGTTTAAGTGATATTTATCACAAAGGGTGGTATCTCTTAACCAATACAAGTCAAGCTTGTTAGAAAAATGTCATCCCTCTTAACATCCAGGTCATTTTTTGATATGTATTTTTACATGTGTCAAGTCTTCTATTACACTAGGTTATTTTCTAAGTGGTTTCATTGATTTATTTATCCTTTCTGCATACATATGTTTAATAACTACCTTGAGCAAGATGTAGTCTAAGATACTGTGGATACAGTATCAAATAACACAGCCTCTATCTATACAGAACTTACATCCTAATGGAAGAGAAAGGCCTTAAACAACTACTTACCTAATGACTCATTTAGAGATGTCCCATTTCTAGAGATCAACAAAGCGACGGTTCAGAGGATATCAGTATGAGAGGAAGAATTAATTATTTGATAAAGGGCTCCTCTTGAATATGGATTTTGGCCATAATGTTAGAATACTGGAAGCCTTAATAAACTATAAACAGATCATGGTCAAATTAGAGTTTAAAAAAGATCACTGTTCCTGCAGCATATAGAAAGTTTGTAGCAGTTGCAAAGCATATTTAGGGAGGCCGGTGAAAACACTATTATAAGTGTCTGCGGGAGAGATGAAGGCAGTTTGGCTTGCAGTGGGGGTAGTAGGAAAGGAGGCAGAAAGCACTAAAGAATTTGATATTATTTTGCAAAGAAAACTTACATAATTTGAAAAAAGGATTTTTATATGAGGTGAGAAAGAAAGAGATACTAGGGTTGCCTTTAAGCTTTCTGGGCTGTGAAAATAACGAATGGTGATGTAATTCACAGAGATAGTAACAACAAGAGCAGGGCCAGACACAGAAGGAACCTCATAGTTGCTTTTGTTATGGAGTGAAAGGGAGTGATATGAGACAGCAGGGAAAATAAGTTGCTATGTCATTTCTATTCCGTTTGGTAGGTGAGTAAATTGAGACCAGAAGGATAAAGTGACTGGTTTTAAGTCACAAAGCTAGTTAGTGGCAAATATTATATTCCAAACCAATTATCTCTCTATTACTCCATGGAAAAAAGGGTCCTCCTTAACCCACACATGTCTTTCACACACGTTTCACCTCATTGCTCCTTCCCTCATGTCCAAATGGGAACTTTGTACTGAAAGGCAACCAAACCCTTTGGAGGAGGTAAAGGAAAAGGAGACTCAAGTCACAAAAAGGGCTCAACAGTATCATTTATTTCTAGTTAAATTCTTTTAAACTTAAAGGAAATCATATTTATTATGTAACCTTTATTTATTCTGCATTTTGTCAGATATCTTAAATGCACTATATATTAAAGTGATTAATAGCAACATATGCTAGACCTTTGCAGTCCCATTTCCAAAATAATTTGAAAATATATTAAAAATTGATGAAAAAAGTTTTCACATTTTAAAATTTCTTTTTTTCTTTTATCTTTGTTTGCTTTCATTGTTTAGATATAAATTACTACAATTCCAACTTATAAATCTTTTTTAATAACTTACCTCATGTGTGCCATTTGCAAGTGATTGTCCCTTCCTGATGAAAAGAAACACTAAATTTCAATATTGTTCGAATTATGCTTAATGAATTCTAAGGTGTTTTAGAGGTATCTTAGTGACAGGGGGCAAAAAGACAGTGCCCGGGAAGAAGGCAGCTAGCAGCAGTGGACAGGGTTTAGCCCTATAGCCCCACTTACACCACAGGAGCTGCACTGTTATCTCCTGTGAATGAATACTAGGCTTTAATATACATTCAGTTTTTAATAAATTCCCCTGATTACAAGACACCATCCCTGTTTTAATTTTTCTGAGCCTTACTAAGTTTATGGTTAACAGTGAGACTCTCATTTTAAATTTTCCTTTGTGTTGCTAGCCAAATTTTTGTTTAGTCTATTAAACAAAAATCCCTTTTCTCCTTGGTTTGTGGATCTCATTTCTACTTTATGTAAGTCTTACATGTAATTGTAACTCCAGAATATGTGAAGAGGCTTCTCTATCTTTATTGTAGTAGGCATATAATTAACTTTTAAAAATAATTAGAACTTTCTGAAATTCAAAAGACAGAAACTCCATAGGAATGAACGTAGATGAAAAGGGAATTTACACGTTTATAAAATTCAAGGAAAGGCAGAAATTGGGCTGACACTGAGGGGCAGGGAGAAGCAGGGAACTAAGCACCCTAAAGACGGCCTCTCTCATTCTCTGACTCTTGTTATTCTTTGGCTCTGGTCTCTGCTTTTGGGAGTGTGCTGACTTCTTCCTGTCTTCCACATGTTGAGTCTGTTATCAGCTCCTGAGCCATGGACTCTCAATCACAGCACAGTGAATCCTGAGTAATGATTATGATTGGCCCAACTTAAGTCAATGGTCCACCGCATAGGAACTGCCTATCGTGGAGGAAATGGGTCATAAAGGAAAGTTATAGTTCTGCATCAGCAAGGGTGGACAGGTGAGGATCGGGAGCAGATCTAGTTTCAAATATCCAAGGCTTAAGTAAGTTAATGTATAGCTCAAATAACAGTCTTGGTATGTTGTCCAGTTTCCACTTTATAATTTCAGGAACCAGAGCCACTCCTTTCTTATAGTTCCCAAGACCTAGGGTTTAACTAGGACCACGTGATCCATGATGGCTCGCTAAGACACTAACCACAATCCAGCTAAATAAGCAAAAATAAAGAGGCATACCATTTCTTTTTAAGGATACTACCCAAAAGTTGCATATATTACTTTTGCTCAACACTTGAGTCACATAGCCATAATTTGCTGCAAGGTGAAGCCCAATGTGCACTCTTCTTTCCTTTGTATTACAAAATGGATGTAGAATATGTTAGATTATCTGATGAATAGTGATGGGTACTTTAAAATCAAACAAAAGAATACCATAAATTGTTACCTTCCAGGAATAATAATGTAAGAAAGGAAATGTAATCATAGCATAATACTTGGTTCAACTTATGAATAATATCTAAATACTAAAAATAATAAAAATCATGATTTTGTTATATTGAAAAGATCAAAAAAAGAAGTTGTAAAAGAAGCATTGAACAGACCGATAAACATCAGAGGGAAGGCAGGGGAGGGTAGGAAGGGGGTCTAAGAGATCAAAGGACTTGTATGCATGCATATAAGCCTAACCAATGGACACAGACAGTAGGGGGGGGGGAAGGCATGTGCTGGGGGGTGGGAGCAGGTGGGGAGAGGTCCATGGGGAAAAAGAAGGCATATGTAGATATGTCTTCACAATAAAGAATTTAAAATTTTAAAAAAAGTTGTAAGAGAACCAAACTCATTGTTTACATTTGAGGAATTCCAGAGATAAACTTGATAATTAAGAGATAGCAATATTTGCCTGTTATTTAGAAATTGGGAGACAAATACTAGAATAAATAGCTCAATGAGTTTTAGTAAACTGTCTTGGGGCCAGGCATTGTGTAATTTACAGATTATATATTATCTATATACTCTAAAACATTCCAACAGGGTGATATTATTGTTTTCCTATTTTCCTGATGAAGACACTAAGGCAGTGGTTCTCAACCTTCTGGCCCTTTAAATACAGTTCCTCATGTTGTGACCCAACCATAAAAATATTTTCATTGCTACTTTATAACTGTAATGTTGCTACTGTAATGAATCATAATGTAAATATCTGATATGCAGGATGGTCTTAGGCGACCCCTGTGAAAGGGTTGTTTGACCGCCAAAGGGGTCGCGACCCACAGGTTGAGAACCACTGCACTAAGGTATAGGGATATTAGGTATAACCTCCCTAAGTTCTTACAGCTGATAAGTAGCAGGGCTGACTTTCAAACTCAAACATCTGACTCCAAAGTATTATGCAAGGATGATGATGATGGTGGTGATGGTGGCGGTGGTGGTGGTGGTGGTGGTGATGGTGATAGTGGTGATGACCACAGCAATTGTAAAACATTGAATGCCTTTCTATTTCAGATCCAGACTTTTTTCAAGACTACATTATGCCCTACTTAGAACAAGCAAGGCAGATCTGGCCATGGCTCACTGGGGCGGCTGTAATGGGGTCTGTCATCACGGCTGTGCTGGGAGGGCTCATTGGCCTGTTGTGTCGTCATCGTCGAAAGAAAAAGCAGCTCTCTGAAGAACAGCAGCCACTCCTCATGGAAAAGGAGGATTACCACGGCTTGTTGTACCAGAGCCATTTATAAAAGGCTTAGACACTAGAGTAGGGCCAGAAAGCCAGACCTCTCTCTAATTCAAATGCTGTTCAAGTCCCCAGGGCATGTCCCCACAGAAATCCCTGGTATTTGCCTGTGAAAACCATTATCAGAATTGTAATCTAATACAAAGTGAACCCCTCTTCTATCTCAGATAGAACACACCCGTGCTGGCCTTGCTGGTTTTTGTTCATCCTTTTGAAAATTTCCCTCAAGCCCCATATTTTCAAGGAAAGAATGCTATTTGGTCATTCATTACTGTTACTTGTATCTGGATAAACTTATAAAATGTGGGAATCCTTTTAATTCTTTCCTTCTCATTGTTTAATGGTGTTTCTTTTTTATTGTCTTTGGCTTTAATAAAATAGTAACAAATTTATACTGAGTTCTTTGAGCTTGAGAAAGGCATTTTTATTTTTCTCAGGAAGCATAATGTTTCCCTTACATTTTATAGTCCTGCTCCAAAATATTTATAAACATTAAATATAAAACAACCTCCCACTCTTTCCTGCCACAGTCCTGACTATGCTTTTGAAGGTCACTGAAAACAAGGGCCTTGCCCTTCAACAGATCTGGCTAATGTGCCTGTCTCAAAATGTGCTCGTTAAATACGCTGACAGTGTAGGAGGCAGTAGATAGGCATACGCAGAGTAGGAACAATAGACCAGGTACACAAGGTCACCAGGGCAGAAAGTCCTAGGTATCTGGCAACTAGCAAAACTGGAAAGATAAGACCTCACCCCCAGGTGACCTTCCTCCCCTGGCATACTGCTCATCATGCAGTTCAGAACCCTGACCTCTCATCTCACTGGTCATGTGATTCAGACCCTTCCCTGACCTTTCCTCCCCTAGCATGTGGCTAATCATGTGATAGACCCATTAGAGGAGGAACAGGAGCCCAAAGAATAGCCTCATAGGATTCCCATAAAAGCCCTTGCACGATTACTCCCTTAAGCACTAAATCCTCAGAACAATGAGGTTCTGATCTGCATCAAGTAATTTTAAGAACAAAGCCTCTGGTCTGTTGACCACAGAGACAGAGTTTTAGACAAACTAGAGAGAACATACAGGCCTCAGTTGTGTTTTAGCTCCAGTTCCAAAAAAGCAGCAAAACCAGAGGAAGTGATACCATGGCTGACATCAGGGCCACATGCAAAGACTAATGGCCCTTAACCCTAGTGCCAACCAATCAGTAGAGACCATGACTCTGAGAAAATACACCTGAAAAACTGATATTTCATTCAGATGCTCCTCTGGGACCTCCCCTCAGATCCTCACCTTTAGAGAAAGGATAAAAACCCTCAGAGGAGGACTAGTGCTGGGTCTTGCTCTCTCTGGAGAACACCTGTGCCTTTCCCCCTTCTTCCCAGCAAGTACCTTTACTCTCTTCCTCCTAAGCTCCAAGGGCCCTTCTTTTTCCTCTGTAACTTTTTTCATGAGCCCACACAGCCCAGTTGGCTCACTTCTTCCATGGCTCACTTCTTCTACCTCTGTGACTTTCTAAATAAACTTTTGCTGATATTTGAGTCTTGGCTATGAATTCTTTCTTAGCCAAAACTCAAGGACCAAGGTTGTTGAACCAAGGTCTGGTGCCATTTCTTTGCTAACAACAATGACAATAATAATCCTATTAAGAGCCCTTTTGTCTCTTAAGAAGAATTTTATTTAATTAGAGAATGTATAAAATGCTACAAAACATTTCAAGGTTGAGAAGAATTACGTGAATATCAGTCTGTCTTCAATTTCAGTTAAATAACATTCCTATTTTTCTTAGCTATTAAGGCCCTACATTAAAATGTCTAGATAATCCTGCTATCTGAATTCAACTGGGTCCAGATGAATTTCTAGAAATACTCCAATCTATGTGAGAGCCTGGGGGAGGAGGAGATGAGAGTGGGCTGGAAGAGTTTTATGGGGTAAAAAGGAGGACCTATGTAACACTTTAAACAATAAAGATATTTTTTAAAAAATACAAGAACCAATAGATAGAAGTTATAAGTATCCAATAAAAGGAAAAACTATCCAATACTCAGAGCTTTCATAACAAAATCAACATTCTTAGAAAATAGTAAGTAGTTGGCACTGTAAGTTTTCACATATAGTGTGGATGGCTACTTCAACATGAATTCTATAAAGGAGACTTTAAGTATTGAGTCTATAGTAATGCTTACTTATTTATTTTTAAAATTAATAACTTATTATTATCTTCAGTTCCCTTCTACCTAGTTTGTATTTGTCTGCTCAGCATTTTATTTTTTTCTTTCAGTTTGACTACTTAATATTCAATGTCATCTTTGAACAATGTCTTTCCACTCTGTATTCCATGCTTTAAAGACAGAATGATCCAACCCAGGCTCCCAGAAACCTGTGTGGGTCTGGCACCTGAACCTCTGCATCTATGGGAGTATATTTAAGAGAACACACCTGTATGGTGCCTTTCACCTAAAATTTTCTACCATCCCTGTAAAGTCTGAATTTTAGTGGTCAGATTATTTATAAATGTATTTAAAAAGGAATTGACTGAAAAAAAAAATGAGCTCTTGAAAATGCCTTTATCTAGAAAAGACTGATCTAAATCAAGATCATGTAATTTTAAATGGTTACATTTCATTTAGTCCTAGTTTGAATTCAAAGAAAAGTAGACATCATCCTATTATACATATATTAGAGACCTGGTGCACGAATTCGTGCATGGGTGGGGTCTGGCCGGCCTATCCTGATCGGGCCCATTGGCCAGGCCTGCCCGGGGGAGGGGCTGCAGGCGGTTGGGCGGCCAGCCCTGCCCCCAATCAGAGTGGAGGGGGCTGATCAGGAGCAGGGCCCGCTTGGGGGAGGGGCCATGGGCGGTTGGCCTGCTGGCCCCACCCCCTGGTCGAATTCCCAGTCAAGGGGACAATTTGCATATTAGGCTTTTATTATATAGGATGATTTTGGCTAATTTTCATCTAGAATACATAGAAATGTACAAATATTGCTGATGTGATGTCACTGGCTCTTAGAAATTACTAATAGTTAATAAACTCAGTTATAGAGCAGTATTCCTCTCCTAACTCTCATTAGTTGTCAGACTTACCATTGGCAATCTTGTTTAATTTCTGATGCCTATTGGAGAAAAGTCAGACAAGGAATGAGGAGCAGCATATTTATTAACTCAGTGGGATCTGTGGGACCAGAGCAAATACTGGGAAGTCTATTCTCAACTTGGTGCATAACCAGAAAAAAAACAAATTTTTTTAATAAATTAGCCAGGGCATCTGAGGAGTGGATTCAATTTAGAGAGAAATTGGAAAAACATAAAACCAGTAACAATGAGTGGGAAAGGAAATCTGGCTAATGGTCTGCAGAAGACGCTGGAGAAGCAGTAACCATGAATGTGATTGCCTTCAGCCTGATCTCAGAACACAAGTACTTAGCTGGGTTTGATCCGAAGGCAAAATTTTAGTCCAAGGGGTGTTTTTACAAAGTATCTTGAATATAATCCACTCAAGGAATTTTCATGATCACTGACAGGAATCTGTATAAAGTCATTCTTTTCTCTATCATGGGGCAATTCCCTCCTTTATCACTGCACTTCAACAGAGAATACTGTTTTGTTTCTACAGAGGAGGGGTGGGGAACCTTTTTTCTGGCAAGGGCCATTTAGATAGTTATAATATTACTAGAGGCCCAGTGCATGATATTCGTGCACTGGGGAGTGTGGTGGTCCCTAAGCCTGACCTGCACCCTCTCCAATCTGGGAGCCCTCAGGGGAGCCCTCTCCAATCCAGGAGTTTCTGTCTGTCTTTGCAATCATATGAGCGAAGTGTCTGAGACCCCGACTTAGTTTGGTTTATTGCTCATAGAGGCATTTTTTTTTCTTTGCTTCATTGGTGGAGATTTCCTGGAAGTTTTAGGATATCTTCCCTTTAATTTTTCCTAGACACCCTGATTTTACTTATGTCTCTCACCTTTGCTTTCCCTCCATCCCCCACTGCAACAGTAACTTGTTCCAGGTTCACTTTGCTCTAGTGTCTAGGTACAGTGGTTCTCAACCTTCTGGCCCTTTAAATACAGTTCCTCATGTTGTGACCCAACCATAAAATTATTTTCGTTTCTACTTCATAACTGTAATGTTGCTACTGTTATGAATCGTAACGTAAATATCTGATGTGCAGGATGGCCTTAGGCGGCCCCTGTGAAAGGGTCGTTTGACCGCCAAAGGGGTCGCGACCCACAGGTTGAGAACTGCTGCTCTAGTGTCTAGGAGATCTGTCTGCCACCAGAACTACGATTCCCAGAATTCCTGGTGCTCCCCGCACTCTGGGCTTCCACTTCCAGACCTGGGGCTGCCACCATAACTACTAGTCCCAGAATTCCTGGTGCTCCCCGTGCTCTTGATTTTCCCTTCCTGCTCTGTCTCCATCCCATGGCCTCCCACTCTGCCAAGTCCTCCAAGCCACCAGCTCTCCCTCTCTGCTCTCCATCTGGCGGCTTGGAGGAGCCAAGTTCCCCAAGCTGCTCCATTCTCCGCCGGCTCTCCACTCTGCTCTTCACCCTGCGGCTTAGGGGGAGTGACCGAGGGAGCCACTTTTCCCCCAAGCCACCAGCTCTCCCACTCTGCTCTCCACCCAGCACCTGTGTATGCAAATTAATCCACCACCTTTGTTGGGTTAATTTGCATACTCACTCCTGATTGGCTGGTGAGCATAGCAGACAGACAGTCAATTTACATGTTTCTCTTTTATTATATAGGATTCTCGGGCCATAAAAAATTATCAACTTCAAAATTAGTCTGCTTTGGTCAAACATTTAATTAATTCACCCCTAATGCCTTGGCAGGACCAGGCCAAATGATTTCAGGGGCTGGACATTCCCACCCCGGCTATAGATGCTCAAGGTAACAGGTGTAGCAGCAATCTATAATAATTAGACCAGAGAGCCAAACGACCTTCCGGATGTCCTTCCAGACGACCTTTCGGATGAAGCCAGGGCTGCGAGGGCCGAGGCAAACCACGTGGATGTGAGGGCCAAACCCCTTGCATGAATTTCATGCATCAGGCCTCTAGTATTTGTTATAAAAGCACCACCATGTTTGATATCTTGGTTTCCTCAAAAAGGTACCAAAATTACATGACTGATATTTCAAGACACCTGAAAGTTTTATTTAATTCCAATTAACATTATATTCTGTGGCATTGTTTTATAATATGGCTTTTATAAACTTATCCATTTTCGACTCTGCCCTTTTTCATATAATAAGTCACATTCTGCCATAGAGAAAGAAATAAGCAGCTGCCACTTTTTTGTTCCTCGTTCTGTGTTTTACATAAAAAAAAAGGATTTTTGTACCCAACCTTTCCAACACGTCAAATATATAATTCTCCATCTGTAAAAATGAATATGTGATGGGTACAAGTCATTTCAGCCACTGTCTCTAGCAGGCTGACAAGTGGCATTGATTGTGAATGCTTTAAAATAGCCTTTTCCTTGTTTATATGGGCTTTGATTTGTAGCAACCCTTTTCTTTGTCACCATAAAAGGGCCTCATTGGGGCCACCTATTGTGAGCCTGTGCTATTTTGGAGGATGTATCAGGAGAACAAAGTTCCACTCCCCTTCTGATTAAACTTCTGAAAGTTGCTGAAATGCAAGTAAAAATTGCTTTTTGCTTGTTTGTTTGTTTTAATTTTATGTTGCTTATTTTTAAAAGCCTTTGCTAGTTTGTACAAAATAAAGAAGATAAAATTGCCCCTGGCATCCACTGGAGACCTTAAGGCAGTGGTTCTCAACCTTCTGGCCCTTTAAATACAGTTCCTCATGTTGTGACCCAACCATAAAATTATTTTGTTGCTACTTCATAATTGTAATGTTGCTACTGTTATGAATCATAATGTAAATATCTGATATGCAGGATGGTCTCATGCTACCCCTGTGAAAGGGTCATTCGACCGCCAAAGGGGTCGCGACCCACAGGTTGAGAACCACTGCCTTGAGGCCTTCCAAATCATTAAACTATAACTTTTATTTTATTTTATTTTATTTAAAATATATTTTATTGATTTTTTACAGAGAGGAAGGGAGAGAGATAGAGAGTTAGAAACATCGATGAGAGAGAAACATCGATCAGCTGCCTCCTGCACATCTCCCACTGGGGATGTGCCCGCAACCCAGGTACATGCCCTTGACCAGAATCGAACCTGGGACCCTTCAGTCCGCAGGCCGACGCTCTATCCACTGAGCCAAACTGGTTTCGGCTAAACTATAACTTTTAAATAGGAATAATTTAGAATCTTCTTTTAAATAAAAGCATTATTGAAACTCTATATAGTCCATGTTTACCTAATTGTTTTGTGCCTTGCTTTCTTAATGGTAAATAAGAAGTTATTCATATGACTTCATGTTTATCTACCAATTCTTGTAGGTTTCACAATCATAATCATACAGTTTTCTAATTCTGTACTTAAATAACAAAGATGTTACAAGATAGTGACTGGTTATGATGTGCCAAGAACTGTACTAAGTGCTTCATGTACATGTGAACTTATTTAATCTTCATATCATTGATATGAAAACAAGTATTATTTTTGTGTATTCATATGAGGAGCCTGTGGCTTCCATAGGAGATGTACTTTACCCAGGCTTACATGTCTGTTCAGTAGTTTAGGTAACTGAGATGGGATTTGAATCCAGTGTCTCTTAGATGATTCATAATTATAAATTTCATTGTTGTTTGTATTCAATTATGTTGATGTGTCATAACTTACCAGGTTCTTGCTACTAGATAGTTAGGCTTTACCTAGCTTTTAAATTATGTTTAGTGTTATAAGGAATATCTTGGTACATTTGGCATCTGATTTCTCCTAAATTATTTTCCAGTGGTATGATCTCTGAGTCAAAGCATATAAATAATTTTATGGTTTTTCTAATGAATTGCCACAGTGCTTTTGAAAAGGGTTGGGTGGATTTAAAAATGCAAAGAAAATTCTAAACATAAGAGATCAAAAGGAATAAAGAAGAAAACGAAAAGGTGAAGGAAGACTTGCGATTCTCTTTGAGAGGAGCTGAAGACCCTAATTGGAGCTTGAAACAGTGCTTCCTCTCATAAAATATATAGTTTTCAAATTAAAACCTTTATTTGCGGGATACTTTTCCTCTCACTAAAATTAGAAGGAAATTCAGACTCGGCCATCCTAGAGAGAGAGGGAATAACACGAATATAAATTGGTCCCAAAAGAAGATATTTTCAGAAATGTGTACACCTAGGTTAGTTAAAGAGGTATTTGCGCCTCAAGAAAAATGCAGAAATAAAAACAGCAAAACCAGAAATCCACCCGAGGAAGAATAAGCGCAGGGCATCAAAACAGTGTGAATCAAAGCAGAGTCGGGTTCAGCTGATGGGATGCACAGACCACGTGACAGGGGTCTGGAAGGCGGGAAGGCCCTGAAAACACAGCCCGAGACCAGTTTGAACACCTTGTTTGTACCGCTTTTTGAACAAAAACTGCCCTCTGCTTGGGATCTGGCCAGTCTTCCTTATCAGGTCATGTCACTTTTAAACACTCTTGCCAGGGTAATTGTAAAGAATGGATGTGTTTGTGTCCATGTGCTTGTGTTTGGAAATAAAGTACATTTTCCCACCTTTCTCCAATACCAAAAGGAACTTCATTGCCGATTGTATCATTGCTACTGAAGTAAATTACCACAAACACAGTGGCATAAACGACACGGATTTATCTTGTAATTCAGTAAACTAGGAGCCCCATATGGGTCCCACTGAGCTAAAATCCCGGCGGCATTAGGTGTGGTTTTGGGGGAGACGCTAGGGAAGAATTAATTTCCTTACCTTTTCTAGCTCCTAGAGACATTCAGTAGGTCCTCCAACAACGTTGTTTCATTCCATCTCGTTTCATTATAATGATGAGGAAAAAGACCGACTTCCAGCCGGGTCACTGCCTCTGGAGTTTGCACGTTCGTTCTCCGCGTGTCTGCGTGGGTTTCCTCCCACACCCCCAAGATGCGCCCAGGCGGTGAACCAGCGCGTCCACACGGTCCGGGTCTGAGCGAGCGTGGCCCACGGGAGTGCGCCCTGAGATGGAAGGCGTCTGTCCAGGGCGGGCTCCCGCCTTGCACTCTGAGCTGCTGGGAGAGGCTGGGCCACCCACGTGACCCGGAACTGGGCCAAGCTGATTGGAAAAGAATTACCTTGTTTTTATAAACCTTTCTTAAATGTATGTACAGCTCACATTTATTTTAATGTCTAATATTAGAAGTGTTTTAGGTCTTTATTTAAAAATTTGGTGACGTTTTCGTAACCAGAAATATGCCATAGAAACGTCATTCTTGTTTATATTAATTAGCCCAGGGTTCAATTGGTTTCATGCACCAAGTTTCTCTTAAAGTCGCAGATTACAAGAATCTCTGGAAGATGTTAAGTGAGGACTTAAAGTGCATTCCTTGTCTTGTGGCCTCTCTCCATCTTCAAAGCCAGGAATGTTGTATTGCTCTCATCATTCTTTTGTAGTCACATCTCTCTGTGACTGACTACAGGCAGGGAGATTATCTGCTTTCACACATTCATGTTTCAACCTACCTGGTGCTCCTGCAGACTCCATCTCAAAGTCCTTACCTTTAACCATATCTGAAAAGCTCCTTTGCCATGTAAGGACATATAGTCATAGGTTCTGGGGATTAAGACAGGTACATTTTTGGGACGGGTGTACGGAGAGTTTATTCTGCCTATAATACTGACTTAAAAACTAACAAGGAAAATTGGCCAGGTGATAAAGTACTCTTAATGGGAGGTTAGCACAGCACAAGCTGTGATATTAAGTACATTAAAGATATACAAAAACCTTCAACATATGGGGGATCTGAAGTCAGACTTGAATTTGATTTCTGGCTCAATCTCTCATTAACTGTATGACCTTGTCTGAATTATTTTACCTCTCTGTTCCTCAGTTTTCTCATTTTTAAAATGTAAATAAAAATAGCACTTTGCTCAACATATTCTAAAGAATAAATGCAAAGCATTTACAATAGTGCATAATAAGTCCTGGGTAACTGTGAGTTAATAACTTTTCATAGAGCAGATTAAGTTACCATAAGTTAACTGTGTTTTAAAAAAACAAGAGATGAAAATATAACCTTATATTTTGTGTATGCTAAATCGTTTTGCATTATCTTGAATATTAATATAATACTAGAGGCCTGGTGCACAGATTCATGTATCGGTGGGGTCCCTTGGCCTGGCCTGCGGGGATCAGGCTGAAACCAGCTCTCTGACATCCCCCTGAGGGGTCCTGGATGGCGAGAGGGCACAGGCCAGGCCGAGGGACCCCACCAGTGCAGGATTGGGGCTGGGGAGGGAGTGCAGGAGGGCTCCAGGGTGTGTCCAGCCTGTCTCATCCAGTCCTGATCAGCCAGACCCCAGCAGGAAGCTAACCTATCAGGTCAGAACATCTGCCTCTTGGTGGTCAGTGCGTGACATAGCAACAGGTCGAATGGTTGAAGGAAGGGTCAGACACTTAGCATATTAGGCTTTGATTATATAGGATAACTATGTTCCCAGTTTATGTCAAATAAGGAGCCACTCCATGTTCTTGTTTCAATTCTGACACTGTAATCAAGTATCCTTTTCATGGTCTGATAGTGCCACATTTTTTGCTTGTTTGTGCTTTTTGCTGGTGATTTCACAGTTTAAACTGGCCCCCAAGTGCAACAAGCCTGTGATTTGCCTTATGAAGAGCATAGATGTGTTGGAGGAGGTTCTATAACAGGTGATCAGAGGCACATAAGAATCTAATTGAGAGCAATGGCTCAGTATTTACTAATTCAGTGTGTGACATCTTTATAGAACAAAACTATGAGAGAGAGAAAGAGAGAGAGGGAGAATCACTTCTTATGTTCATAAAATCTACCTATAAGCCTACCATAAAGACACTTGGTTCTGCAGTATGTGCTTTGATGAATAGCTACAGCAGGGGTCCTCAAGCTTTTTAAACAGGGGGCCAGTTCACTGTCCCTCAGACTGTTGGAGGGCCAGACTATAGTTTAAAAAAAAACTATGAACAAATTCCTATGCACACTGCACATATCTTATTTTGAAGTAAAAAAAAACAAAATGGGAACAAATACAATATTTGTATTTGCATATGGCCCGCAGGCCATAGTTTGAGGACCCCTGAGCTACAGTGACCATTACTGTACACATACATTGACCTGTGGCTGGGCAGGGGCAGTGCCTGGATGACTTCCCTAAACCCTGAGACAAAGGAAAACTCCAAACCAAAGATAGTAGGAGCTGAATGGGAAACAGACAGAAGCAAAGCCTGGGTTAATCCAAAGACTCAAATAAATAGGCCGTGCTCAGTGTAGCATAGGACCTGGAGTTCTCAGGTCTATAGCTGGGCTTGAAAAAACAGGAAGAACAAACAAAAAACATGCCTGAGAGGCCTGACAAAGGTTCCAGGTTAAAGCGTTTACTAATCACAATATGCCTTCAGAGAATGGCCGTGGCGCCCTGCTGCCTGCTGATCCAATTTGGAGCAGAGCAGCCTTATATTGTTTTCATCTGCTTTGGGAGACCAAAAGTTGTTGTTTTCCCTTCCTCCTAAGTATCCCATTAGAGCAGTGGTTCTCAACCTTGGCTGCACATTAGAATCACCTGGGAATCTTTTTAAAATCCTGATTTCTGGGCCTCATCCTCCGGAAATTCTGTTTCTTTGTTACTAATGTTGTGGCCCCACCCCATAACAAAGAAACAGAATTTCCGGAGGATGAGGCCCAGAAATCAGGATTTTAAAAAGATTCCCAGGTGATTCTAATGTGCAGCCAAGGTTGAGAACCACTGCATTAGAGATTTAAAATAAATAATTAACCATTTCTCACCACCACCACAAAAGAAGCTCAAGGCAAATAGACAGGTATTTAAAAAACTTGAAATCTGAATGTTGATTAATCCAAACCTCCCAACAAAATTGTTTGTCAAAACGAACCTGAAATTTAATTTCAGAAATCACCTTGTCAAAATGCATGCAAGGTTTGAAAAATCTGCCATAATTAACAGTCGCTTTTAGTCGAAAAGTACCTGTCACAGTACCTTGGGTCTGTATTTGAAATGCAAAACCAAGTTTTGGGTGTTTTTTGAAAAAACTATTTTATTATGTATCTGTTTGTTTTTTTCGACATCATTTTTTTAAATCATCACCTGAGGGTATTTTTCCATTGATTTTTAGAGAGAATAGAAGAGAAAGGGGAAGACAGAGAGAAATATCGATGTGAGAGAAACATTGACTGGTTGCCTCCTGCACTCGCCCTGGAGCCTGCAATGGAGGCATGTGCCCTTGACCAGAACCAAACCTGGGACCCTTCAGTCCGCAGGCCGACGCTCTATACACTGAGCCAAACTGGCCAGGGCTTGGGTGTTTGTTTACATCTCCCAATTGATGACACATTTACCAGCAAGCTGCAAAGAGGGCCTTTGCAACACAAGCCACTTAAAGAGATTTCTTGCAGGTTTCATTGCCCAATAAAATGTCTGATGAGAAACTTTTACTGTCATACATTTTCATATTTCTGAGCTGTGGAAAGCATTCCTGACAGCCGGGTAATCAATATGAATTACAGGAACTTTGAGTCTTCAGATTGATATATTGCCCTTGATTTGTGCAACCCCCCAAAACATTTTTCCCAATTATCTTTTGTGTTCTTCCCGCACTGGCTGCTGCTGCTGAGTATTTTTACAACACTAATGCTATTAAAGCATGCACTCAGGACCCCGCTGTGACACAGGGCAAATAATGCACAGAGGAAATAAATGCAAGCTCATAACTGTTAATATTGCCTTTCAAATGCATTTGAACTTGACCTGTTGAAATGTCCATTAGAGAACGCACGACAGCTTTGCAAACTACGGGAGGCAAGACACCATCTCAGGAAAGCAGATTCTTTGAAAATAAATCACTTGAAGGACTGCAGTGTGGTAGGAATTGATTGAGAGCAATGCAGAACCAGATAGTGAAGTAACCTGCTTAAACCCTATAAGCAAGTCACCACTTCTAAAAGCTCTATAAATTAAAGCACTGCGGCATGATTTGACCTATGAATGATTTTTAGATTAGAGAAAACAATAAATAATAAGTTAATATAAAGAACATAGATTTAGAAACAATGCCATGATGTCTTTTACTCTAAAGGAAATACCTTTTCATCCTGCTGATGCAAGAAGGCTTTTCAATTTTGTATACCTTATTAGGTTTATCTTAGGAACTAAAAGTGACCACAATCATGTATGCTGAAGCATTTGTATTCATCCTGTTCACTATCAAATTATAGGTTTACAGCCAACACAGAAACACAAAATGGAATGACCTTTGAGAAAATTCCGGTTTATATTTTTTTCTTAAAAAAAATACTTGTATTGATTTCAGAGAGGAAGGGAAAGGGAGAGAGAGATAGAAACATCAATGAGAATTAGCTGCCTCCTGCACGCACCCAATTGGAGAAAGAGCCCACAACCTGGGCATGTGTCCTGACCTGGAAATGAACCCGGGACCTCTTGGTCCATGGGACAATGTTCACCCTATGGAGCCACACCAGCTGGGCTGGTCTATATTTTTCTAATGAGAAAATCATAGTTTTCAGATGGTACTGAAACACCGGTCTCTAGGACAGAACATATGGCAAACTGCTCATATCCCGCCTATGAAATGTCAGATAAAACAGTTGCTCTACTATATTCTTTACTTGTATAATTCACAGATTTTAAAAAAGGGAGATGGTGATATATTGAAAAAAACAGTAAACAAAATCCCTTAAGCAGGAGTTACTACATGCATGTAAATATTTATAATATATTCAATGTTTAGGTAAGATTGAAACCTTTTAATGATCAAGTATAAAAGCTCAACATTTGGACTTCATAATGAATATATTGTATTTTATTAATTTTCTGTGCAGAAAATATGTATAATTGACATCATAAAACCGTATAAATATTTTGATGTTTTAATGGACACAATTATCAGTTTTGAGAAGACCAAAAAGCAAACCCAAGTCCGAAATTCAGGGTATTGCACTTAAAGATTAGAAGTATTTAATTCCCAGTGATAAATAGAGGTGAAAATTATAAGAGTGTTGACATGCTTGGAATTTAGACCACTTTCAAAATTTTTCAAAATAACATATTTTTTAAAAAATTACTTGTTAAATGTCTTCACATGAAAGTCTAGTGTAATCATTTAGTCTTTCATTAGGATCAAAACAAGAGTAATTCAAAAAACAAGCAAGACAACAACACATTCATTCCCCAAACCCTGGAGAAAATTCTTGATTAGTACGGCCAAAGGTGCACAATTAGTTTACAATAAAGGACATTTTAAAGTATATTTGTCTAACCTGTATTTGTTTAGCTTTTACACTGTGCTGTGAGCCAAAAAGAATGAAGGTTTTCTACAGAGAATGACTTACAACAATAAAATTACATATAAAAATAAACATACTTTTTCTAGTTCTTCACAAGTACTGAATCTGAGTGCTGGCTTCCTCTCCAGCACTGTGTGCACTCACAATTCCGTTCAGCCACACAGGTATCAACTGCACACCTGGGTGGCAGAGTGTCTCCCATTGTGACAGAGGACCACAGGTCTTCCAATTGCAAACCTGCTGTGATTGAATGCTTATGAACGTTGGAAAGTGTCATTTCACATTATTGCAGAATGTCTTTTTCATTCAGGCAATTTTTCTTCCAATCCATGGCAAACACACTTTCTCTCTCTCTCTCTCTCTCTCTCCCCCTCCCTCCCTCCCTCCCTCTCTTGTTCTCCTACACACACACGTAATTTAAATATAAATATCTACAAAAATAATGTGAGCTTGGATGAAAATACATAATGTAAAGTATCTTTGGAAACAGTAAGAAAAATATGAATTTCTTTTTTTTTCCATCTAGGAAAAAAATAGCTTCCATGCAGTGCTTTTGTCTTTTCTATAATTATTTCTAGTTCTACAATATAGGCCTTAGTCTTAACTCAGTAGGCTGTCTCATAAACAGCTGCTTTTTACTCCATTAAACTTTAAATAAGGGGGGTAAGTTATATTGCCTTCCAGCAATTCCTAGCTCAGTTCTCATAGATCAATACAGCTATCTCTAGCCACATTGGGCCTGACCAAAACCAGTGTAAGAGGAATTCAGAAGGCAGTTACACTAGACAGAACAGGCAACTTTCTTTATCAGAACCTCAGAACAGATCAGTGGTACTGATTTGTTTGTGGGCGCTTCTCTATTTGCCCAGAAAACAATTAACTACTAACACAATCAGTTACAATGGACTGTGACTCATAAACATCTGTGTTTTTACTTTTACATAACTTTTTTACTTTTACGGTGTTTTCAAAAACCCACTTAAGATTTATTTTACCTGGGAAACTTTTCTTTCTTCGTCACTCCTTTCCTCCTCTCCTCCACATGCTTGCCCTACCACCTCCACGTAAGTTAGGCAGAGCTTGATGGCATTTGCCTTTTTATGCACGTGGTCTAATGCTCTGCAGGGGTGAAGGTTGCAAGTCTGATCTCTAACCCGGGATCCTGTTCATGCCACACACTGGAGGCAGCTGGATAAAATGATGACACTGGTAACCTGCCACCAACCATTCCCACATTTCAAAGTGATTTTTACTTCTCCCAACTCTGAATTTTAACCTAATTTTATGGACTAGAGAAGAAAATAAAGACACTTTCCCGCTCTGGCCATTTGGTAAGCAGATAACGGTCACCTTTAATAAACGTAATTACATCTGGTGGGCACCCAGGTATGTGGTTACAGATGCTACGCGGAATCAACAGCTGGTCTTTTCCTGAACCGGAGAGTCCCTGAGACTCTGGAGAATTAACCATGCATCACGTCAAAACACAGAGCAGGGAGTGCAACCCAGGTCACATTCCAATATATATATATGTGCGGCAAGGTATTTTACATTCCTTTAGGGCTCAGCTGGAGACAAAAGCCTGGAAGATTTAACTGCTGTCTCCCTGGCCAATGTGTTGGCTGCCATATATTTTTTAGCAGGCAAGCCCGGCTCTCATTTGATGCATTGTGGAGATCTCTCACCACTACAATAAAATATACAGTCATCCTAAATCGATAACGAGGCTCCCATGAATGTGCTGATACAGATGAACAGACACCCTGTTATGATACAACAGAGAGAATATCTGTTTCTCAGTGTCTGCATTATTAAGAAGGTTTCATCCCCTGGGTGGACGGAGAAGAGCTGAAAAAAATCTGACCTTGCCATGACAGTGTTCACGGGTGGCGTGTGCAGCGGAATGGATGCACAGCAGCCTCCGCTCCTTTATTGCCACATATATTAGAGCGGTTTTGCAGTGCTGCTTCTCATCCGAAGGTCGGGTTGCCTCTAGGTCAACCAGCAGCTCATCAAGGCTCAACTTCTCAAAGAAGATTGTAATTCTGATGAAAGCTTCTCCTGTAATTCTAGTGGCAAGGAAAACGAGAAAGGCTCTCTAAAAACAAACCCAGGGCCATGCTGTTTTACATTTCCCCAAACCAGAGGAATAGCCAGTCTTGTCACACATTTGAGCATCTATTAAATTATGAAAAGAAAAGCATTATCATGTTCTGATGTATTAAAATAATTTTTCTGTCTTTGAGTGCCCTTTTCCCTCCTAGTTTTGCCTCTATGAGGCATTTCTTATCTTTACCAGTTCTTTTTTTTTTTTTAATATATTTTATTGATTTTTTACAGAGAGGAAGGGAGAGAGAGATAGAGAGTTAGAAACATCGATGGGAGAGAAACATCGATCAGCCGCCTCCAGCACATCTCCTACTGGGGATGTGCCCGCAACATAGGTACATGCCCTTGACCGGAATCGAACCTGGGACCCTTCAGTCCGCAGGCCGACGCTCTATCCACTGAGCCAAACCGGTTTCGGCTCTTTACCAGTTCTTAAGTTGTATTTTAACTCTCTGCATTAAGATTAGGAGTGATTTTGCTATAATGTGAAATAAACATAGAAATATCTATGTTTAGATTCTATAAACAAAAATTAAAGTTTTGTATAAGGAAAAATAAAAATCTGTATGTTCGCATTAAAAAAATTACTGGTCTCTATTCTAAAGCAACATTATTTAACTCTGATAATTTCAACTCATTCACGTGGCCTTTTTCCTGTTCTCTCTTAATGGACCCTTTGCTAAGTATCAAAATTCTACTGCGTCTTTTCTTTGGAAAACTTCATCTAGAAAGTCTTGGAACTCTGTCTTCTGAGAATACCACAGAATGCAATAAAGCTGCTGGGGTAATGGAGGGGAGATGTAGACAGAAGGAATCAGTGAATTTTCACTGTCCGGGTGGTTGAAGTAAACGCAGATCTCATTATGCTTGGTATCATTTATTTCCTGTCTCACTAGTTTACAAAAAGATGGTTCTTTTCTCCTGAATAAGAAGCATGATATGGTCCTGTGAGTAGAGAACAACAGTCATCTGTTTTAATAACAACAGTTCCCTAGGGGGTTAGAAAGTTGGTGAAGTTATGACTTTTGTCTATGAACCTAAATTTAAAAATGGCAATATTAACATTTCCTAGAAACTATATACTATTACAAATTTCCAATACAGAGTCCCGAAGAACAAAATCTTTTTAGCACAATTGTCCTGTTTTAAAACTAATATAGGAAAATAGATTTTAGTAGGCAAAATACATGACTAATGAATTTAGAATCAGAAGATATATCGGGAAGAAGAGTGTGATTTTCTGCTATGAATCTGGAATTAACATTCAATACCTATTTTCCAGCTAGCACTAGAGTTTACAGGGAGATTCAAACTAACAGTACTACTGGTGTCTTATCAGATGTATATTTCATGGGTCAGGGAAAAGAGCCTTTCAGTAGCAGAGATTAAGAAAGCTGAGCTCCAGGTGACTCTCTGACAAACTCAGTGGATGACTGGAAGCAAGTTACCATTTTCCTTTGGGCCTTAGTTTCATCAACTACAAAATAACCGTCCTCCTAACTTCAGCATTTATGTTTCTATAATATAACTGGATATGCAAGTGCTCTAGATAGCATAAGAAAAGGGAACTGTGCCATGAGTAGCCATTGAAAATGTGTGTTATTGGCTTGTTAGAAAAATCACTGTTCAGCTGAGTTAATCACCCTTAAGGAAAATAAAGTTTACCTGCTTTTTTTTTCTTTTCAATATAATGAACATCCTTTAGCATCAGCATCATCTATTGATGACAATGGTGGCCCATTTGTGTCTAGCCAGCCGCTTTAACAATGCCTTATATTTTAAATCAATTACTTGCTTTGAATGCTCCAAGTAAACACTAGTGTTTTGTTTTGTGGTGTTTTTTTTTTCGGGGCGGGGGGAGGGGATTATAAATAACATGGGAATATGGAGTAAATCAATTCAGACTATGCTTTGTCTACATTGCTTTTATT
>NC_081848.1:27960804-27991662 GCF_963259705.1 Myotis daubentonii | reverse complement strand
CGAACATTAAAGAGAGAGATCATTTTACTCAACATTTGATGTTTTCTTTGGCTGATATAAAACAACTACATTTGAAAAAATATTTGTACTGATCTAAAATAAGACTCTCCCTTGTAGCGTTAATGTTTTCCTATGGAGTAACTCAAGCAAGAGGAAATTTATTTTAAAAAACATGTAAATTACAGCTATTTATAATGCATTCGAAGTTGTAGTTCTTTTGAACACATTCTTTTCCAGACAGGTATGTTATTCTGGGAGGTCATCGGGATTCTGGGTGTTTGGAGTATCGACCCAACCACTGGCACTGCTGCTTTACAAGAAATTGCTCAGAGTTTTGGGAAACTGATGAGTAGAGGTAAGTGATGTTCGGTGGGTGAGGACACAAGGTGACACACCGCTCTCCTTCATTCTAGGCAAATGTGCCTAACCGTGTGTGTTAACAATAATTACAGGATGGAGACCACGGAGAACTATCATTTTCGCCAGCTGGGATGCAGAAGAATTTGGACTTCTGGGATCCACAGAATGGGCTGAGGTAAACAAGTTCTTATTTTCTTGGTCAACCGGGAACAAGTATCTGTGCCTCCAGATGTCCACAAATAGATTCCACTGCCTAATATGGTTTTAATCTGAAGAAAGTCGAAAGTCTCAAGAGAACTTAAGAACTAGAGTTTGTTTTTATTTTCATATCAGTTTGGCAAGACAGAATAATCTCTTAAAAATCTCCTAAGTTCAGAAAATAGTCAAAACTAGTGAGCTGTTTCTGACAAGTGAATTGACTTATCTAAAAACTCGTACAGATCTCTAGAGTAACTTTTCAAGTGTTTGATGTTTCCTTGGAATTCTTCTAAGAAAACAAGAGTTTCTATTAAGATGTCTTGACTTTGATTATAATTTCACATGTATAGACTCCATATAAAATTGCAACCATATGTATATTTTACTATTCACAGAAGTGCCAGATTGTTGAGTATGTGGTAATTTTGTACATAGCATTACTTTAGGTAACTGCCTTACTTTAGAATTTCTGAGATTTATTTTTCTTTGGATATGATTTCCATTTGTGACTGGCTCTTAATGCTTTATCCTTTAGTGTCTCTCCTAGGCCGCCCTCTTTCATCTTTTCCCCTTAGCCTCTCTGTCAAGTAACTAAGTTCTTAAATGTACAAGGTAAGCTCACAATTCTTATGAAGGCATGTGCACTATATAAGCACTTACTCTCCCTCTACTTTCCTCTGTGTATCTTTTATAAGTCCAGGTATTTTTATAAGTCCAGATTTCCTAGGGTTGTTTGAAACATGTCAAACAATTCTTGACATTGACTCTAGTTCTTAAAATGCTTTCCTCCTGACTCACTTTCTCTTAACTTTACTTTAAAATAATATGAATCAAATCAGTATGGGGGTAAAATCACACACACAGTTACCGGTCTATCACTTATCCTTTTGACTCATTTTTATATCACAAAGTTTTATTATTACATTGCTTTGACAAACATGCTTTTTGAAAATTGACTATTTAGATTAATCAAATTTTATTAAGGTCGTTTACATTTAGAAATATGTAATTTCATGTGAATATATGTATACATAAATACATGTCTCTATAATTTTAGCAGCTTAAAATAAAGATCAAAGAAACCTAAGATATAAAATACTATGCTTTGCATTAATTTAAATATGTGGTGAAAAGATAATTTCAACAGTTTCTAGTTTTCTACCATATTTTTCATCATATTCAACAGCATACTTTAATTAATTAAAAAATCTTCCTTATTTCTAATGTAACTGTTATAATGGAAACTCCAACCCTATATTTACCCACAGCAGAGGTAACTAGCGTGTGGCCTGTGTGGGCAGTGCAGAGAAGTGGCAGTCCTCACTGGGCCATGACCTCTCACAGCTTTAAATGTTTTTTTATTATAGTAAGTTCTTATAAGTAAGGCAGTGAGAGAGAAGTAAAGGGTGCTCTCGCATATTCCCGTGTGTGTGACATTCATCTTCTCAACATAATCTTTCTTGGGGGTTGTGGGGAGGGAGAAAGTCAGAAACAGTCTTGTGTTTGTCCTAAAGGTCCTTCCTTTTCTCCCTCTAGTTTTGTTCTGCCTTCCTCTTTCTCTTTTTTTGTTCATATTTTCTAATTATCTTTAAAAAATAAATGAAATTTTCAATTTTTCAATTTTTTTGTACTTCCTTATTTTTCACTTAAAATGATACATTTATGTGGGTATCCATTATTAGTGGATCTCAAACTTCAGTGCATGTAAGGATTACCAGGGCACCTTTTGGAAAATACAGATTTCCAGGCCTTGCTTTCAGCAATTCTTAGGTCTGGGGTGGGGCCCAGAATCTGGGAGCCTCGCCCCTTCATATTCTGTCTGGTTTAGGGAATCAAAGAACCACACTTTGAAAGTACTTTTTCTCTGGGGCTGCCTCTATTGCTGTAAATAAATACCTACAGCAGCATAATCTTTTTCTTACTTGTGTTAATTTCATTTATGTTGTTGTCAACCAACCAGTTATCAGCATTTTTTAGAAATTATGGTCAAAGGCATAGGTATTTGATTCATAAAGTATTTGCAGACTACTTTTATACTCATTTATTTTGTCTCCATTCCCACAATTGTAATACTATGAATTAAGTAACAACTTTGCTTCAATTTTAGGAGAATGCAAAAACACTCCAGGAGAGAAGCATCGCTTATGTCAACTCAGATTCATCAATTGAAGGTACATTTAATGTATAACTAAGCTATCAAGCCTAATTTCTTTAGAATATTTACCATTTGGATTCCTGTTTAAAACTCCAGTATTAACTACGTCCTTCCTATAGAGGTATTAAAAAAATTTGGCTAAAATATTTCAAAAGAGGTGGTTTATAGAATATTTCACACAGAAATACTTTCTGGTCCTAGCTGGTTTGGCTCAGTGGCTAGAACGTTGGCCCACAGACTGAAAGGTCGAGGGTTTGACTCTGGTCAAGGGCATGTACATTGGTGCAGGTTCTACCCCAGCTCTGGTTGGGGCGCATGTGGGAGGCAACCCAATCAATGTGCCCTTCTCACATCGAGTTTCTCTGTCTCTATCCCTCTCTTCCACTCTCTCTAGACATGCTGTTGTCTAATGTCTTGCTATATACTAATTGAATGAATGCTGTAGCCTTACCATTATATATATATTTTTCCCACTAAACACCCTCTAAGAGACACTGCATTAATGACCCTTATGACATGGGAGCTGCTGTCCTAGCCACCAAAGTCCACTTAGACCTTCTGTGAAGAGTGCACTGCAGTCTCTCTTGCTCCTGAAGAACTATTTCCAGCCTAAATTTTTTTTATTGGTTTTTAGAAAGAAGGGGAGCATGAGAGAGAGATCAATTTGTTGTTCCACTTATTAATTCATTGGTTGATTTTTGTGCCCTGCCTGGGGATTGAACCCACAACCTTGGCATATCAGGACAATGCTCTAATCAACCATCTGGCCAGGGCTCCACCCTATTTTTAATTCCCAGGGAGTGATCCCATTGAAATTTGTTATCCTATCTAATAAAAGAGAAAAATGGTAATTGGCGTACGACAATACCCTTTTCATTGGCTAATCAGGGCTATATGCAAATTAACTGCCAACTAAGATTGGCAGTTAACTGCCAACAAGATGGCAGTTAATTTGCATATGTAGGCACAATGCAGGGAGGCGAAAGGGAAAGCAGGAAGAAGCCCCCTGCCACTGACAGTGATCAGAAACCCAGGGGGGAGCTAAGGGCTGGGGGGCAGGGCAAAGGCGGCCCTGGGGCCGCCTTTGCCCTGCCCCCCAGCCATGATCAGAGAATCAGGTGCCTTTGCCTCCCTGGCCAGTGATAGCAGGAAGTAGGGGTGGAGCCAGCGATGGGAGCTGGGCATGGTCGAAGCTGGCAGTCCCGGGAGCTAGGGGTCCCTTGCCTGGGCCTAAAGCGAAGCCCATGATCGCGGGGCCGCTGCAGCTGCGGATCCCCGCTGCCCGGGCCGGACGCCTAGGCCAGAGGCGTTAGGCCTGGGCAGGGGCGGAGCCTGCAACCACGGGGAGCTGGGGGTCCCCTGCCCAGGCCTGACACCTCTGCCAGAGGCCTCAGGCCTGGTCAAGGGGCCGATCCGGTGATTGGTGATCGGAGGGTGATGAGGGTCAACTCCTCTGGCCAAGGCATCAGGCCTGGGTCGGGAGCGGAGCCGGGGATTGGGGGGATATGATGGTCCCCTTGCCCAGGCCAGAAGCCTGGGTCAGAGGCGTCAGGCTTGGGCGGGGAGTGGAGCAAGCGATCAGAGGGAGATGGGGGTCCCCTGCCCAGGCATGATTCCTGGGCCAGAGGCTTCTGGCCTGGGTGGGGGCCAGAGCCAGTGATCAGGGGGAGATGGGGGTCCCCTGTCCAAGCCTGACACCTCTGGCGGAGGCGTCAGGCCTGGGCAAGGGGCCGATCAGGCAATCGGAGGGTGATGGGGGTCTATGCCTCTGGCCGAGGCATCAGGCCTGGGCTGGGGGCAGATCCAGTGATGGGAGAAATGAGGGTCCCCGCTGCCCGGGCCGGACGCCTAGGCCAGAGGCATCAGGCCTGGGCAAGGGGCCGATCCTGCGATTGGAGGGTGATGGGGGTCAACTTTTGAGGGCTCCCAGTATGTGAGAGGGGGCAAGCTGGGCTGAGGGACACTCCCCCCCCCCCCACACACCCAGTGCACGAATTTCGTGCACCGGGCCCCTAGTATAGTTATAATTAGAAAATAAAGTTAAAATTAAATATAGATTGGAATTTCATTGGAAAGTATTAAAATACTCTGCTTTATTTTTCAGGCAATTATACTCTCAGAGTTGACTGTACACCCCTTCTTTACCAATTGGTGTATAAACTGACAAAAGAGGTATGTACACAAGTAGATCTGTCTTATGTTTTCTGATGAATGGAACAGCGAATAAGTTTTTAACTAGCTGTACTTATTTTTAAACTGGTGACAGACATAGCTGATTTGTGTAAATAAGTCAGAACAAAGATCTCTAATACACTATGTGACAGTACAATTATGACAGCATTGCTAGCGTCTCTGTTCTAATAAGTTTGTATTGTGTCCGCTGAGCTGGAATGGAAAAGCCTTGGTTCAGAGATTGCCTTGGCTGCTCATTCATTCAACAAATATTTATTGAGTGGTTACTAGTTACCAGGTCCCATAAAATAAATTATAGCAGCAACAATGATAAAATGACAAGGTCACTGAATCCAAATACTTTGTAATCTAGAGAGGATACAGACCCATAAATGAGGAATTACAGTTCCCTGGAATATTGGATACTCTATACAATGAAGAACAGTTACAGAAGAGAACCTAAAGTCCCAGGGTAGCTGGGGAAGTTGGGAAGCATCAGGGGATGTTAACAGAATAATTAATGCTTAGGCTGTAGAACGGAAGGATGTGAAGGTGAGGGAGAAGGTGTAAGCAGAGGACACAGATCTCTCAAAAGATGTGGATGAAAGAACATACTTCCTGACCCGGAGGTAGCTCAGTATGACCTAAGCACAAAGTACGTTGTGGGAAGATGGTGAGAAACGGAGCATGACAAATCTACCAAAACTCAGTAGAAAAAGGACTCTCTTATTCTCTTGTAAGCAGATGATTACAAGCTTATCAACCTCTAATGTGTGTTATAAGGTAAGGTGGTGGGGAGGCTGAGCTTCCCCCCACCCCCATTTTAAAATATATATATTTACTGATTTTGGAGAGGGAGGGGAAGAACATATTCCTGCACGCCCCTTATTGGGGATCGAGCCCACAACCTGGGCCTTGACCAGGAACAGAACCATGGTCTCCTGGTTCACAGGTCGATGCTCAACCACTGAGCTACACTGGCCGGGCTGGGAGGGCTGAGCTTAAGAGCCTCCGTCTGATAGAAGAAATGGGACAAGATGTCCATGCAATGGAGGAGGGACAGCAACTGTGACAGTGCATATAGCCGAGACAGAAAAATCTGATCCAGGGAGCCCAACGGACAGGGTTCTGGTTAGTGTGAGACGGAGATGACTTGATTCCAGACAATAGAGAATTTTGCAGGGAAATTGACCCAAGCAGATTGTAGGAACTGGAACAGGACCTCAGCTATTGCAAATTGGCAGGAGCTGAGTAGATCCCAGGCAGTTGTCTGGAAATGAGCAGAACTTCCCTGTAGCACGCTAGCAGGGAGGGGATGCCTCTGTGCAGTAACTCGACTGTATGCTGAAGACCTCCTATGTGGTGATGAGGGAATAACCAACTCTGTATAAAGGCCAGAGAAGACGGCAGAGATGATTAAGTTGAGATGGGCACCATTCTCCCCATTTCCACAGGTAAGAACATTAGGGTTTAAAGCAAGACACCAAAGGTATCTGAGCTGATAAGTAGGGTCTGCCTTGGGTCCATTTTTGAACAAAGCAGTTATAAATGAACAAACTTCAACCAAAACGTGTGATAGATAATATGGATCTAAAATAGAGATGGTTAGATGTTAACTCCACAAACACATTTTTCCAACACATGCCCTTGCTTTTTCTGAGAGCAAAGAAAAGCAAAGTATAAGTGTGTAAGTATTCTTTTAATGAGGGTAATAAAAATGTTTATGTATACACAGAGGCTCTTAATATTCCCAAATAGAAATCTGAGGTTATGTAGACACATCAAATCCCAGCTTTACTAAAATATAATCAGACTTTCTAAACTAACATTCCTCTTCACCCACCACCAGGGTTGGTGACAAAACTAAGGTTTATAGTGACAGTTTCAAGCTCAGCTTCATAACCTAGATCTGTTGCCCAAGGACTCTTGCAATTCTTCCCAAAAACAATTTACTCTAAAGTAAATATTATATCTAATTCCCTCCCCCAGTACTTCCTATTAAAAGGAATTTAAATTGCCAAATGACATTTATTAAAAATATGAACCTCTATGTAAAAATTTACTAAAATAAGCAGAAAACTTTATCCTAGTTATTAGGCAAAATTACCAATAGGCAGGCATCATATACAAGAATTTGGGCTGGATATTTTTCTTATTTCCAAAAGCATATTTTTCTGCATCAACATACATATTGTTAGAAGTTGATGTTAACATGTGGTTTTACGTTGGCATAAATTTAGTTGCTTCTGCTTCAAATTCCCAGTATTTCTTTCCAGATCTCCAGCCCCGATGATGGTTTTCAGGGTAAATCTCTTTATGAAAGCTGGTTGGAAAAGGACCCTTCCTCTGAAAATACAAACCTTCCTAGGTAAGTTACTTGTTTGTATATTTTCTACCACAGGATAGATTATGAATTCCCCCTGCCCCTTGTTTTCCCCAGGCATGCAATGCGTAGGTGCCTCACCAACAATCTGAGTCAAGACAAACCTACAGGATTCCTCTGTGCAGCCTTTGATGTGCTGATCAGCCGGAACAGCCAAGTCTTTTAACCCACAGTAGAGAGGCGATCTAGTTTCACAAGATTTTAGTCAAGATTAGTTTGCTCCATTATTAAGCATTATTTTGCATTCTTATATAAAATTTCATTTAGACATGTATTGAATACTTAACATTATAACTTCAAATGATAAAGATGAAGTTAAAAAACAAATGATGGATTATTAGTTTCTAAATTTATTAATGGGCATTATCAGTAACTACCAAATTGTTAATCATACCTGTTAACCAACTTAGACTTTAAGTATAAATGTATTTCTTAGTTCATCTCATACAGCAGTTTTCCTGAATTCATTTTATATTTTCTACTTCAATGCTATTTCTAAAAGTAGCAGATGATGTGGTTTATGGCTTCATTCCATATTCCAAATACATCTGTGAAAGTTTAAATGTGTTTCCATTATAATGTTTCACATACTTAAATAGAAAAAAAAATTTAGATTTAGAAGGAGTATATAGTTAGGTTCTTCATGCATATGTAATTTTATATTCTATTATGACGTTTTCCATGTGATTACATTATTACATGTAAAACATATGTATATGCATAGTGGTTTCTTAATTATATACAAAGAAATATACTGTAATTAGACTTCCTCATTGCTATTTTCTGATTAGTCCATAATTCTGAGGGCAGGAACCATATCTTGTTTCCCCCTCTAAACAAATACCATAAATGCAGAAAATATGGAAGACAGCAGTCACTAGACTGCCGTCTTTGGTGGCATTGCTAAGCCCTGGTTGTGGGCTTTATGTTCATCACACCAACATCCAGCAGATAGTACCAAAGTGTCTTGGGGTGATATACCTTTTCCTAAATCCTACAAATGTGCCATTAAATTCCTTCTATTTTTGGGATGGGATTCACTGCCTCATCTATTTAACTTCGTATTATTTATGCATTCTCTCTCTGTATGTGTATGTATTTATATTCTACATCTAGAATCAACAAGCTGGGATCTGGAAGCGACTTTGAAGCTTATTTTCAGAGACTTGGCATTGCGTCAGGCAGAGCCCGTTACACTAAGAATAGGGTAAGCCATTTTATTTGGGATACATAGTACCTCATCCACATCTTTTTTGTTAAGAATTCTGTCATCTCACTGTTTGGTACAGGCACTGGGTGGACATGTGGCCTGTAAAGAATTTCAGGGATAGACAGACTGCATGCCCCTTTGCAAATGGATTGGATAGTAATTTGGGTTGTTTTGTGATTTTCATTGCCAGTTATTCAATGCTATAGTAGTTGACCAAATAATGTCAGGGACTTAGCTAGTGATCAGTGTTAAGTAGTAGTTCACATCCTTTTCCTGACACAGGCGTTGTTGGAAAATCTCACGCTCCTAGTCTGGTAGGTTTTGATGTGCTTTTCCTGGAGAAAATGTGCCGGTGGAGAACATTTCTGTTACAGGGAATGCAGCTAAGATTCTTTGTTACAAGCCTCTCTTCACATTCCCATACTGCCTGTCATTTGCGTCCAAGCTCTTGAATAGGCAACAAAACAGGTTTCTTTGAATTTTTAACTTGATCCTGGTTTGCATGATCGCCATTCAAACACATTGATGATATGCAAGTACTTAAATATGCCAATATAAAACATGTTTGCTTGCCTATGTTATAAATTATCATAAATCACACTGAATCTTAGAGTGAAGAAAAGCAATGTATAGCTTTGCAAATTGGCAGGAGCTGAGTAGATTTGTCAGATTTTAATAATTTTCAAATCATATTTGCAATATAACATCTTGCTTATATAGAATACAACTAAGAATGAAGTAGAATAACTCAAAGGCATACATTTGCATAGTGATACTCATTAATACTTTACCTCTTTCATTGCCCTTTCATTTTTATACTCTGTCATCATTCTGAACAATGTTACCTAGTTACCAAGACAATGCAGATTAAAACCAACTAGACAGAAGGATATTCCTTTTAGTGGTAACTAAAAGCAGTGAAAATGACAGCCTGATAGCAATGAAGATATGTAAAAACTAAAGTTAAGGAAGACCTAAGAAATAAAAAAAATATTTTAGTAATACTTAAACAGGGTAAATGGCATTTGGTTATGCACTGTTTGTGGAGACAGGGAAGGAGCTTAAACTTAAACTGCCCAGTACCTTTCATTCCCAACTGTCAAGTGTGCTCCTTTGCAACTGGAGTATGAACTCCTTAATCTTATCAGAAATACAATAAGGAGAATTTCCAAGCAGTATTTTGAATGAAGATTACATGAATTATATAGTGAATGGTAACTTTTTTGCTTCGTTGCAATAAAACTCAGAGTGCCATATAGCTGTATTTTCTGCAATCAATTTGAATATATAATGTTTGTACTTGGTCTCCCCTCCCACCCCCACCTCAAACCTTTCTTTAGAAAACAGAGAAGTACAGCAGCTACCCGGTATACCATACAATTTATGAGACGTTTGAATTGGTAGAAAATTTTTATGACCCTACGTTTAAAAAACAGCTCTCTGTGGCTCAATTACGAGGCGCACTGGTTTATGAGCTTGCAGACTCTCAAATCATTCCTTTCAATATTCAAGACTATGCAAAAGCTTTGAAAAACCATGCGACAAGTATCTACAATTTATCCAAGAAACACGACCAACAATTGAAAGACCATGGAGTATCATTTGGTAAGAAATGACTGAGCAGGTATTCTATAATCTGTAAGAGGTTTAAGATATTTTGTATCATCCTAGAGTTTATCCCTGCCTCACTTATTAGTTGTGGCTTCTAGAAAAAAAAAAATTTAACATCTAGTAAAGACTGATTTAATTTGGTATTTATAGGCTGAATCCATTTTGCTAAAGGTTGTGCTACAAATGTTGGGCTTTTCCTGTTATAAGACTAATATATTGATGCAGTACACCATCACACAAATATTGGAAAGTAGAGAAAACCAATTCCACTACATACATAACTATTACTGCATATGTCTTTTAATGTTTGTCTACATGGGGGATTTTTTTTTTTTTTTTTTTTTACAGTTTTAAGCATTCTTTCATTGTCCATCTGGCCATTTGGTGGTTGCTGTTCTACAAAACATGGATGAAACAGTGTAGTAGCATTGGTGTGGTTCATATATTGGCTCTATTATTTATTCAGTGTGACCTTGGGAAAGTTACTTGAGCCCTGTGTGTTGTCAATTTTCTTATGAGTGAAATGGTAAAACAATATACGATGTTTCCAAGATTGCTGTGGAGATTCAGTTGACACAGAAACAATGGTGACTGACACTTAATGCTCATAAATGTTACCTATTATTACTGGTTTACTATGCTGAGAGTATTTATGAGTATATAATGTAATTATCAAATTTGTACTGAATGCCTATTGTGTACCAAGTATTATTATTTCCTGGACTACATATGGATGTTTAAGACATTGTCCTCAGAGCTTAAAGTCTCATGTGGGGAAGAAGACAAAATGCAAGGGACAAGTTATTATAAAGATACACAGAAAGTACTACCTTAGAAGCACAAAGGTCAGTAATGACTTTTGAATATTATTACATAAGAATTAGTATTCTTCAGAAAGTTCTGATGAGCAGCAGGTACTAAGATCTAGAAATAAATGAAGCAAAACCAGAAAATTGTGTTTAGACATAAGAGACAAAATATAGACATAGCAGGGCCTACAGCAAGATGGATATCCATAGATCCATGGCTATCCAGCATCCAGTTCTCTACCTAAATGCCCGGATTTCCTCTTGGCAAATTATCTTTTATCAATTTGTATAAGTCAAATTGATAAGAGAAACCATACAGCTAGGACCTAGTCCTTAATTAATACCTTCCTCCCCATATTTCCAAATTTTCCATCTCATATTAGTGATTCTTTATCAATGTTAAACATTATTATAATCTCTTCTATCTTAAAAACATTTCCTCTCCTGATGTGCCCTACTTCACAATCAAAATTTTTCATTTAGTGCCAGGGAAAAAAATAGTCCCTCAAATGTCTTAAGAAATGGATGATTTACACTCCCCACCTCCAGTTCTTTACCTCCCATTAACCAAACCACTGCACTGTCTTCATGTTCCTACTATTGTAGTGAAATTGCTCTTGCCAAAGTTTCATTCACCTGTCACCAAATCCCAGCAACACATTCAGTTCTCATCTATCTTGATTTCTATGCTTCTTTTGAAATTTCTTCTTCAACCCGGTCCTTAGTGCCCATATCTATTAGATTTATACATGGTTTAAAACAGCAACAAAAATGAAAGTTTATAGAATATCTAGGGCTTAAATAAACCTTGTTTTTATATTGAATATACTTAAACTGAATGTACTACACAGTAGGTCCTCTAATAATGTTGTTTCATTAAAACATAGATAAATGCCTGTGGACCTTAAGTCTAGTTTTTATCAATTAGCCTGTGGTAAAACTGGTTTCATTATATGTTGCCTTGCTTAAAGTTATAGTACCTATCAATGATGTGAAGTGAGGGCTTACTGTCCTTAGTAGCATGTGAATTATATATTCCCTAGATTCTTTAAAGTTATTTTCTTAAGAATCAATTTAGCCATTTTCTGTCTGACACTTTCTTTGTTACAATACTTTAAACAATTTCCATGGCTCTGCCAGAGGCTCGGTATAAAAATGGTTTCAATATTATTCAGTCATCTCAACCTGGAATGGGAGGGCAGGAAAGCGAACCTCTGAAAGATGAAGCGCTTATACTTATTTCCCTCTTGCTTTTCTGCTTTGGAAAGACGCCTTATTTTCTGCTGTACAAAACTTCTCAGAGGCTGCTTCAGATTTCCACAGAAGACTTACAGAAGTGGATCTTAACAAGTAAGTTTCCAATGTAAAGTTGCCCTGCTATTTTAAAGCATTCAGCGCTAAATCACTGCTACTCAAATTATGGTCAGCCTTATCCTTACTTAATATTTTTAAATATGGCTCCCTGGTAGGAGTGTAATGATCTGTTTCTTGTTCTCCAAGTCCCATGGCAGTGAGAATTGTGAATGACCAGCTGATGCTCCTGGAAAGAGCATTCATCGATCCCCTTGGTTTACCTGGGAGGAAGTTCTACAGGTAAGGAAGCAGCAGGTGTTCCATTAAAGGACACTGCTTTCAACTATTGCCATCATGTGAGTGGAAGGTAAATACGTGTATCGAGAGGAACATGAAAAAGTTTCTGCAAAACAGTATAATTTCATGTTGTTTATTGCTCTGCTGTAGATGTAAATCATGATAGTTAAAAAAGAACTCTTTGTAACAAAGTCATAGCATCTTAAAGGGGATCTTACAACTCATATGGTTCAATATTCTGCAGAAATCTTTTCTATAGTATCTCAGATACAGGCAAACCTCATTGTATCGAGCTTCACACATGTTGCCCTTTTTGCTGGTAGAGGGTTTTGCCTTCAGTTTATAAAAAAGACTGCAAAGCTCTCTGCTGTGGTGGTCTGGAATTGAACTTGCAAAGTCTCCACGGTGTGCCTGTATCTGGACATCCAGCCACTATTGGAATCTTCTGGTGGTGGACGGGGTGCTTATTACCTCTTCAAGTTTCTCCTATAAATTTCCCCTTGATTCTGTTCTCCAAAATCAAATAGATTAAATCTAGATTTACTTTTATTTAACATTTTAGGCTTTTGAAGATGATTTTCATGTTTCCCCTGAACGAATTGCCTATTTTTCCACCTAGAATTTTTGCTTATAAATAATAACAGGCAAAGGATTAAAATGATTTATTGTAAACACTTAACTAATGGATATTTCATTGGTATCAAACCAACATTAAGTTCACATTACTTATGATTTTATAAAAATAGCAGCCATTTACTGAGTGTCTCTCTGACCTAAATCCTCTATATACCTTAAATCTGCAAGCTTATGGGGGTGAAAGCAACTATAATCTCCATTTACCTCTGGGGGAACCTGAAGCTTAAAGAATAATTTGCCCAAGTTATACTTAGTATGTAGCAGAGCTAGACTTGAAAATCCCGTGTTTATTATTAGGATTAGTTAAATGTTAATACTAATCCTAATATTTGTAAGAAAGGCAACATAATGAATATGTTATTTAATGATAAACAGCCTTATAGAATAGTTTTCACCATCTTAATTCAGATGAAAACACCCTGCAAGTCACTTATGTATGTGTTGTGAACTAGAATATGGAGTTTCTGATTCTAAATGATAGGTGCCATTTTTCCTCCTCTTACTGGCAGGCACCATGTTTAAGCTCTCCCTCTCTGGAGCTGCAAAGCACCAGCATCTCGTGTCCTGGTTTTTATAGCTGTTGCCCAGGGAACAGTCTGGAAGGTTTGGTTCTAGAGGTCACCACCTACAAGTTACTACACACCCCAGTCTTTCTGAGAAAGCATATGGAGTTGCTCTCAGGGATGGAAGCTGGTGGAAGCAGTATTTGTGCTCAGTTGGTTTGAGCGCCGTCCCATACACCAAAAGGCTGCAGATTTGATCCCCGGTCAGGCATGTGTGGGAGGCAACTAACATCGATGTTTTTCTCTCTAAAAATCAAACATATCCTTGGACGAGGATAAAACAAAAAACAAACCCCATAAAATTTGTGTTTGGTGGGAGAGTAAAGACATTTTTATAAAAGTATAAATTATTGTATGTTAGCCTCATGGCAGTCACAAAGCAAAACGTACAATATATACACAATGATAATGAGAAAGAAAGCTAAGCATACCAACAGTCATCAAACCATAAGAGAAGCAACAGAGAATTGATAACAGCCAGCAAAGCAATAGCAATGAGTGCATACCAATATTTACTTTAAACGTGAACTTTCCAATCAAAAGACTCACTTGAGAAGGACGCACACAAACTGAAACTTATGGAAAAAGGTACACCATACATGTGGAAACCAAAAGGAAACAGAGTAGCTCTACTTATATCAGCCAAGACAGACTTCAAGAATAAATAACTAACTAAATATATACATACATGCACTCAATATAGGAGTATATATATATATATATATATATATATCTCGGAGATTTCAAGACCATACTTACTTGGATGGATAGATTAACAGACAAAATCAGCCTTAAGTGATATATATATAAAATATTCCATCCAAAAGCAACAGAAAACACATTTTTCTTAAGTGCACATACATTTTTTTTTCAACATTCTTAAGGATAGATGATATATATTAGGCCACAAAACAAGTTTTACACATCTAAAATCATATCAAGCAAATTTCCCAACCACAATGGTATGACACTAGAAATCAATTACAAGAGAAAACTGGAAAGTTCACAAATATGTGGAGATTAAAAAACATGCTACTGAACAATAGGCCAATCTAGAAATCAAAGAATACATATCAATCTTTTCAAACTCATTTTATGAATTCAGCACTATCCTGACACCAAAATCAGACAAGGACATCAGAAGAAAACAAAATTTAGAGGCTAATATCCTGATGAACATAGGTACAAAAATTCTCAGCAAAATAATTAGGAAATGAAATACGAAAGTACGTTCAAAGAATTACACACCGCGATCAAGTGGTATTTATTCCAGCGATGTCAGGGTGGTTTACTATATGCAAATCAATGTGATACACCACATTAAAAGGATAAACGTCATATTTCAATAGATGCAGAAAAAGGATTTCACAAAATTCAACGTCCATTTAGGATAAAAACTCTCAACATAACAAAAGGCTATATATAAACAAGTCTGCTATCATATACTGAGTGGTGAAAAGCTGAAAGCTTTTCAGGAATAAGACAAAGATGGCCATTCACGCCACTTTTATTCTTCAACATACTATAGAAAATCCTGAAGACTACCAAAACCTGTTAGGACTAATAAATTCATTAATACTGCAGGGTAAAAAAAAAGTCAATATACAAAAACTTGTGTTTCTATATACAAACAATGAACTATTAGAAATGAAGAAAACAATCCAATTTATAGCTGCAATAAACAAAACACTAGGAATAAATTTAAGAATGGAGGTAAAAGACCTGTACAATGAAAACTATAAAATATTGAAGGAAATTAAAGATGACTCAAATAAATAGTTCATGCTCATGGATGGGAAGATTTAGCATCATTAAAATGTCCATATTCCCTAAAGCAATATACAAAATGAATGCAATATTTATCAAAACCCAATGGCATTTTTTCACAGAAATAGAACAAAAAGTGCTCAACTTGTATGGGACCAAAAGACCCCGCATAGCCAAAGCAATCCTAAGAAAAAAGAACAAAGATGTGTCACACACCCTGATATCAAACTATCCTACAATCAAAACAGAATGGCATTGGCAGAAAAACACACACAAATCAATGGAACAGGAATACATCAGACACAGACAATACCATATGATCTCACATATATACTGAATTAAAACAAAACAACACACACACACACACACACACACAAACAAGCTCGTAGATACAGAGAACAGATTGGTGGTTGTCAGAGGGTGGGGGATGTGCCATATGGGTGAAGGTGGTCAAAAGTTACAAACTCGCAGTTACAAACGTAAGTCATGGGAATGTAATGTACAGCATGATGACTGTAGTTAAAAATACTGTATTGCATATTTGAAAGTTGCTAAGAGTAAATCTTTACACCTATGGGGCAAGTTTAGAGAAGTTTGATAATTTGCCAAAGACAACAGAGGTATTAGATGCCAGGTCAATGATTCAAACAAGGTTTGATTCCTCTGTCCATGATGTTTTACTACACTCTCCCTTCACAATTCTCCAGAAGAGGGCAAGTATACTGAGGACTATCTATGACCCGTATCTTTAATACCTCAACTTGTATATAGGTCACTATTTCAATGCTTGCAGTGTAGCACTTACACTCATTTTAGTAAACAAGAGCCATTTGAAACCATAGCAAGACTTAAAAGCCAAGAGTGATAAAACCTGATGTACTTTTGGAAATCTAAGTAATTAACCTTATAAATTTATCTTTGATCATTAACACTGACTTAATACAGTTCCATATTTTTTCATACAGTATTCTCATATAGTTTAAAGAAACTCAGATTTTAGTGTTGGACAGAATTTCTGATGAAACTTTCATTAAATATGTAGCTTGAGCTACTGAGATGAAGTTGGAAATCTATTGCAAAACTTTCATTCATATGAGAACTTAACTATCTTTGCGGGCAACCCATATATAACAGTTTTATCTTTGTAGAATGGGCTTCAGTATCCTTACCATCTATGATATTTTGGGAATAACAAGCTTCTTCAGTATTGCTTTTTAATGGCTGAAGAGTACTGGGAACAACTGTCATTCTTGTTGAAACTCTAAAATGGGCAACACAAAGATAAATTACCATTTTCCATCTCCTCTCTGTCTCACTAAATATACCCATAAAATGTATGTGTGTGTGTGTGTGTGTATGTGTATGTGTATGTGTGTGTGTGTATGTGTGTATATATATACACATACACATACATACATACCCATAAAACATACCTTCTAGCACTGTGGCAGTCTAGGCAGTTAGACAACTAATGCACATACTTAAAAGAACCTAGTCCACTCCAACCATATGGGTTGGTAACATGATATGATGATTTAGAGAAAGCTCTTAGCTCCTTTCTTTGCTTAAAATTATACTGTTACATAAGTATCTCAAATCAATTATATGTCTTCATTTTGGAGTAATAATAGTGAATGCCAGGAGAGAAAGATTACTTAATGTGTGATCTAACAAAAGGGAACATTTTAAAAAAGGCATATAAGATATATTTGTATAGTTTTCAGCTCACCCTGTCTTATGTTTTTTTTTCCTAATAGGCACATCATCTTTGCTCCAAGTAGGCACAACAAATATGCTGGAGAATCATTTCCTGGGATCTATGATGCTATGTTTGATATTGAAAATAAAGCAGACCCACGTTCAGCCTGGGCAGAAGTAAAGAAACACATTTCTATTGCAGCCTTTACAATTCAAGCAGCAGCAGAAACACTGAAAGAAGTGGTATAGTAAGGTCAGACAAGTGGCCATCCATTAAAAGTATTACTGGAAGTCTGAGGATAAAATCCGTGTTTCATCTTTCTTTTCATGTCATGTTTGATTTTAGACTTCCACCTTGTTCATCGGCAAAGTGTGTTCTGGTTCTTTAAAAATGCATAACTCCACTCATGCGGCTGAAAGAGACAAAGTAACTGAATATTCCCTAAAATAAAAAATGGCATGGAACTTGAACTCTCAGTCTGGTAGAAATTTAAAATGGTATAACCACTTTCAAAAAACAATTTTGTCAGTTTCTTATAAGTTAAACATATACTTACTTTATGACTCTAAAATTCCACTTCTAGGTATTTACTAAAGAGAAAAATTAAATATACTTTAAATAGCTTCACCTCTACTGAATAATAAGTGTGATAGGTAAAAAAAAGATCATTGCCACAAATCTTCATATTTTGCCTCCTCTAAATAAAACTATATCAGCACCAGTAAACTTTTATGCAGAAACTACTGACCCAGAATTATGGGTAAATTGACTAAAGCTTCAACAAGCTTGGATGTTCAATTAGCCAAAAAGAGTTGAGAATAAAAATTTAAAAAGCCCTTATAGGCAGGCACACTAACTACAATAAGAAGTGACCACTCAAAGTTTGACTGCAAGAGAAAATTCCCCTGGTACCTTTGCTTGCTAACCAACAAAACAATCAAACAGTGGGAGTACTTAGTTTAGGGATAAACATTTCCTAAATATCTCAATATTACTAGAGGGTATCTCACTGATTTCCCATAATAACATAAAAAATAATGGGATTCAGCAAAAGCAATTCCTAAAACAAAGTTAAAAGTGATAAATGCATTTATTAAGAAATCAGAGAGCCCTAACCGGTTTGGCTCAGTGGATAGAGCGTCGGCCTGCAGACTGAAAGGTCCCAGGTTCGATTCCGGACAAGGGCATGTACCTCGGTTGTGGGCACATCCCCAGTAGGAGGTGTGCAGGAGGCAGCTGATCGATGTTTCTCTCTCATCGATGTTTCTAACTCTCTATCCCTCTCCCTTCCTCTCTGTAAAAAAAACAGTAAAATATATATATTTTTTAAGAAATCAGAGATCTCAACAATCTAATTTTATATCTCAAGGAACCAGAAAAAATAACAAATTAACCTCAAAGTTAGCAGAAGGAAGGAAATAACGATCAGAGTGGAAATGAATGAAATAGGGATCAGAAAAAAAAAATACAAAGGATCAATGAAACGGAAAGCTGATTCATTGTAAAGATAAAAGTTGATGAATCTCTAGCAAGACTCAAAATTAGAAATGAAAAGACACAATTGATTCTACAGAATACATAGGACCAAAAGAGACTATTATGAAAAATTATATGCTAATTAGATAACCTAGAAGAGATGAATAAAATTCTAGAAACACAACCTAACAATATTGAATCCCCCCAAAATAGAAAACCTGAACAGCCTACAAATGGGCAGAGATTGAGCAATCAAAAACCTCCCTCCACAGAAAACTCCAGGAGAGGCGGCTTCCTGGTGAAGTCTACCAAACACGCAAAGAATTAATACCAATCCTTCTCAAACTCTTCAAAAAATCTGAGGAAGAGGAAATACTTCCAAACTTACTGAGCGCAGCACTTGAGAATATCATAAAAAAAAAACTATAGATCAATATCCCTGATGGATAGAGATATAAGAATTCTCAACAAAATATCAGCAAACCAAATTCGTGAACAAATAAAAAGGATTATACACCATGACCAAATGGGATTTATCCCTATAATGACAAATAGTTTTACATATGCAAATCAATAAATGTAACACAGTATATGAATAAAATGAAGGATAAACATCGCCTATCTGAACAGATGCAAAAAGCATTTGACAAAATGTAACATTTTTTAAATGGTTAAAACCCTCAGGAAATTGCATATGGAAGAAACACTTCAACACAATAAAGGCCAAAAATGAGCTAACATAACACTCAATGGAAAAAAAACAAAGCTTTTTCTCTGACATCAAGAACAGGACAAGGATGCCCACTCCCACTACCCTGATTCAACATAGCATCGGAAGTACTAGCTATAGCAGTTAAGCAATACAATGAAATAAAAGGCATCTAAATAGAAAAGGAAGAAGTAAACCTGTCATTATTTACATATGATGAGATTTTAAACACATTATCTCAACCAAAAGACTGTTGAAAATAATTTTAGTAAAAATTACTAAATACAAAATCAACATACAGAAATCAGTGTCATCTCAATACACTAAAGATGAAACATCTGAAAAAGAAATAAAACGATCTTATTCACAACATCAAAAAACAATTAAAATACCTAGGACTAAACTCAACCAAGAAAGTGAAAAATCTTTATAACAAAAACTACATAACTTTTCTGAACAAAATCAAAGACATAAACAAAAATTTGCAAAGATATCCCATGCTTATGGACTGGAAGAATGCTACTATAATGTCATACAACCCAAAGTCATCTATATATTCGATGGAACCCCCCATCAAAATACCAATGGCATTTTTCACCAAATAGAAAAAAAAACAATTGTTAAATTTGTATGGAACCCCAAAAGACCCCAAAAAGCCAAACCAATCCTGAGAAATAATGAAGCTGGAGGTACCACACTGTGTGTGTGACAAAGCTACAGCAATAAAAACAGTATGGTAATAGCGAGAAAAATAGACACAGGCAAATGAAAGAGTACAGTTCAGAACTAATCCCTGCTTACATGGTCAACTAATATTTGACAAGGGAGCAAAGAGCATCCCATGGGGAAGAGTACCTTGGGAAAATCGTGCTGGGAAAACTGGATAAACTCATGCAGAGCAATGAAATCGGATCCCTATCTTACACCACATACAAAAATTCAAAATTAATCAAAGACTTAAATGTAAGACCCGATACTATAAAACTCCTAGAAGAAAACATTGAGAAGCAGTTTCTTAGCATGGGTATTCGCAAGAACTTATTAGATATGACAACTAAAGCACAAATAACGTAAGGAAAAACCAACAAATAGGACTACAATAAAATTTAAAACTTTTGCACAGTAAAAGAAACATTTAAAAGGCAACCTACAAAATGGGAGAAAAAATACTTTTGTAAACTATATTATCTGATAAGAGGTTAATAACAAAATATGTAAGTTCATAAAGTAAAAAAATAAATAAAAGCAAGCCTAATTAGACTAAAGCTGCTAGTGTTTTTCAAACTTTATTGTATGTCACAATGAAACACAAAATATGCTGCAAATTTTTGGGACATCACCCTGGTTTTGATTCAGGAGTTCTGATGTTAAAGAAAAAAATTAGCATTTGTCACAGATTCTAAGATGCTGATACTGCTGATCTAGATCTGATACTTTGATAACCACTGACCTGGCCTAGAAGACAAAAGCAAAAAATGCAAATGATCCTTTGCTATCTGTCCCTAGGTTTACAATCTTCTGTTTCTTATGTTGCACTCTAAATTCATATTAATGGCAAAAACAAAGGTAAGTTGATGCTATTTCATTACATCTTATCCAACATGTAGATATGAATTCCCATCTATGAGTTACACAGAAAATACATATCACTATAAGAATGGTAATGGAAAAAAAATTATTTTCAACTGCTTTTGACTAGAGACCCTAAGAGTTGCCAAATCACAAATGATGAGTTTATTGTTATAACCAAAACCATCCATGCAAAAGAACTACATATTTTATAAATTTATTTTCTAACAAAATATAGGAAACTAAAATTGTCCTGGTGACTAAACACAGAGTTACTAATTTTCCTTGCCATGTGCCCATGTTTTAAGGAACCTATTAATTCAAATGACAGACATAATAGCACAGAACACAAAGCCAGGATGCCTGGGTTTGAATTCTCTACTCCACAACTCACTCATTTTGACTTAGGTCAAGTTATTCAACCTGTGCTATAAATCAGTTTTCTCTCCTGTAATATAGTAATAGAACCTACCTGATAGGGTTGTCATGAGGATCAAGTTCATATTCACTGAAGTCCTTAGACCAGCCGTGGGCAAACTACGGCCCGTGGGCCGGATCCGGCCCGCTTGAAATGAATAAAACCAAAAAAAAAAAAAAAGACCGTACCCTTTTATGTAATGACGTTTACTTTGAATTTATATTAGTTCACACAAACACTCCATCCATGCTTTTGTTCCGGCCCTCTGGTCCAGTTTAAGAACCCATTGTGGCCCTCAAGTCAAAAAGTTTGCCCACCCCTGCCTTAGACAGTGACTGAGCCATCACAAGACCTGTATGTCTTGATATTTACAAAAGCCAACCAACATGCCAAATATTAAAACATGAGGATGATTGGCCCAAACACAAACAAAGTTATATGCAGTTTATGAGAAGATAGACACTGACAAATTAATGATAGAAATAAATAAAATATGAAGTATGGAACTGCAAACTGAAATAAGCATTGTGAAGGAAAGGATAAGCATTTTAAAAAGGCATTAACAGACCCATTTTTCGAGGAGAGAGGTTTCCCTGTTCCCAGGCTTACCACCAGTACTTTTACTCAAAGTATCAGCCTTAAAAAAGACAATCTAATCCAATTATGTGGACAATAAATAGCTTAATCAAAAATGAATGGCAGGTTATTTTGACACCATCTTTAATATAAAAATGTTTAAGGCTGGAAGTTTTATTTCATTTTAATAGACATTAAATGACCTTGTAAATTAGAAAACTAAAATGTCATCAATTAGCATTTAAAAATATGCTGTTCAGGCCGAAACCAGTTTGGCTCAGTGGATAGAGCGTTGGTCTGTGGACTGAAGGGTCCTAGGTTCGATTCTGGTCAAGGGCATGTGCCTGGGTTGCGGGCACATCCCCAGTGGGAGATGTGCAGGAGGCGGCTGATCGATGTTTCTCTCTCATCGATGTTTCTAACTATCTCTCTCCCTTCCTCTCTGTAAAAAATCAATAAATTAAAAAAATATATATGCTGTTCAGAAAAACTGTTCTTGAATGAATTACTTACAACTAAGAACTACATAAAAACTTAACATCAAACAATAACTACACAGAAGAAAATTTTGCAAGCCCACTATTTGAAGGATAATGCCACACATATACAACCCTGTGCGCCTACCCTTATTTAACAAGGCAGGCCATGCAGCAAGTCCAGATGAGTTTAAGGTGTAAGATAACTGGACAGTAAGAAAGCAATCAGGTAAAAAACCAACTTCCCAACTACCCAACAAACCAGTAATGAAAATATATGGGGGGGGGGGGGGGATATAACACACAACAAAAAAAAGCCATAAACCCCCCAAAATGATAACAAAACCTAAAAACAAGACGGACTTAGCTTTTCCATTTTAGAACTGAGGACAAGAAATTATATAAGCAACAGAATCAAATCAAGTACCAAATATGAGTTCTAGATCAAAGTGATTTGTAATGAAACAAAAACACTCATTAATGTTCTGATAACTTGAAAGTACCTGGCTGTTAAAAAAAAGTTATAAGAGTACATACCCAAATGCCCTAAAACTGACATTACACCTTGTACACGAGTTTTTAAAAAGTTTATTGTGCGTGTATGCATGACAAGCATTTTCAAACTGGAGAATGACTGATTTTTTTAAAAGAAAGCAGTGGCAGAGCAATCATCGAAAGTCACTTAATGTATTTGCAAGAATTCTTTAAGGTTCTCTTTACCATAAGATGGCTGAAGAATTGTCTAAAGAAAACCAAACAAAAGAAGTAATACATGATAAAAATTAAAATCGATGGTATAAAATTTAAATAATAAAATAGATCATTACAGTCCTGTGCCAGTATATGGTTAGAACAAGAAGTTACGCCTTTGACCTATACACATTTGTCTATGGTAGATTGATTTCAATTTATATTTTTAATGGTTTATAAATTCCTGGCTTAAATTACCAAAAACTAGGATACGTCTCAAGAACTACCCTTTAATAGTGTTCCTCTAAAAACAGATGGTCAAAATTAATGTTCTACTTTAGTTAATAGTATTATATCAAGACTAATTCTTAGTTTTGTGAATGTTTTATGATTATGTAAGAGTTTAACACAAGGGGAAGATTAACATAACATATAAAGAACTCTGTACTTTCTTTTTGCAACTCCTCTGTAAAGCTAAACTTACCTAAAAATAAGAGGTTGAAAAGAAATAAAAGCTCAACTTCTTAGGACCTTACTTTATATTAGCAAAAGTGGTAGGCAAGAAAAATAATGTTTCCCATGGTTAGTTTAGCTGTCTAGCTAATAAACCTAGCTTTGACTGCTTTGCTATAGTAATTACTCGAAATGCTGAGAAAGACAAAGTCTATTTTTAGAGAAATAACTTAAAGTTAAGCATTTTTAATTTTTTGACAGACTGAAAAAGTAAAACACATTTTACCTAATTATAAATCTGTTGCTATATGTATGTATGTATGAGTTAAAGAGAAGTATCATTTAGATTTTTATCTGGGCAGCAAATTCAGAGGTTCATGGAAATGAAGAACAGAAGGGTCACTAATGTAACCAGACTAAAGACGTATGCTGTATCCAAAAATAATACAAAAGTGAGTGCTTTGTAACTAACTCTTAGGTGTATAATCCACTTGCTTTAAATAATAGTTCAATCGCACAGAACACAGTAAGATAGGGTTTGGGGGAAAAGAGCCTCAAAGAAGGAAACATAAAAAAGGGGTATATTAATTCATCACCTCAAATCAAAACAATAGCAACCTTTCCCCTAAACAATAAAGATTGCATGTGTCCTATTGAACCCAGGTTCCTAAGTTATGAAAGCTAACTTTACAAAATTTAAATACAATTCACTTGTATACTCTATTTGGAAACCAATTTTACTGCCAAAATATTCTTGCCACAGTATTTTAGTATCATGAAAGCATAGTTAACATATTTTACATCTTTATTTGTAAGAGAGCTAAGCCATTTAACAATTACATTAACTACATCTAATAGTTATTTATAGAGTGAGATATACTAACTCTTTAACTAAAATTGTATTTCAGCAAATTTTCCATGATAAAAATCCTATTCATCCAGGGGAGTGGGGTGGGGGTTTGGGGGGGGGGGGGGACCACTAAAAGGGCTTAGGAAATAATCATTTTAATCAATGCAAGCATGATTCATGCCCAAAAATTCTGCCAGAGTTTTGGCCTTCATAACATTTTTTTTTTCATTTTCTTCGTGAGCTTTGCACTACCTCAAAAAGTAATCTATCCCTTAATGGGTTCAATAAGTATAAACAATCTAATACTGTGATACTTATTTAATAAAGTACAATATATAATCAATACTGTATCACCTAGAATTGTCAAACTGTTCATGAAAGCCTAAAAAAACCCCAATAAAACAATTATGCTATTTTATTTAACATGTAATAGCTGTCATAAAGCAAAGCTAAAATATTTAGTTTTCTGAAACTCTAGTGTATTTCCATAATGTACTTCTATAATTTTATATAGTTTACCATCAGGAAAGCCAGATACATATATTTAGTTTCTCTTTATATGTAATTAAAAATATTAAGAGGGTGTGGCCTATGATTCAGATACAATTTAGCCATCACACCATACCAAGACCTTATAAATAATCAGGAGATATTTAACATTATTGCTTAGTCTTATAAAATGATGAATTTTAAACAAATTCATACCTCTATATTTTTTATTTATAATGTTTCCTGTATTCTTAAGTGATACAGCCTTACAAGTAATATAGGTATTGATATAAAGTTTTTGCAATTAGTTGCAAACAAATTGCAATTTATTAATCAATTCATATATTCTTAAGTAGTTACTACACTACCTCACAATTAATCCTCCTAAAGAAATTAACCGTCGGAGTGGAAAAAACATTGTGGAGCTTTAACTTTTAAAGAAAGATTTTCAAGTATTATAGGAACACAAACTCATGAAAAAACTTATTAAAAAATTGACATTCCATCTTGCTTTACTAATTATGGAATAGAAAGAGATGATACTTTATGTATCTTTTAACACAATATTATACTAAGAAATACTCTATTTATGAGCTATTTTCTAGCTTCTTCAAGTATGGGACACAACTATAGTTCTATTAGGAGAAATGAATAATCAATCTTAAACCGAAAAAATAAAAAATAAAAGGAGGCACAAAAAGATAAACTGACTTTGGCTTTTAAGAACCTACACTGTTGACCCTGAAATACCAGATTCAACTATAACAACAAGAGATTACAGCAGCAAGCGACTACTTCACCACATATTAAGAATTCTGAAATAGGCAATAACTTTTTATTCCCTCTCAATTTATTCTGTTTTATTTTCTTTTTGCTTTTCCTGGTTTTTGGCTGCAGGCAGTTCAAGGCTTGCCCACTGCATTGGTTCAGCTTTTCTCATGGTGATCTCAATCTTTGTTGCAGTCATAGTTACATAACTTCGCTTTACATCAATCACCTGCAAAATATCAAAGAGAATTAAAGTAAACCTGGGTAGTGTAGTTAGTCTTAGAGGAAAATACTGGTCTTACCTATTTTAATAATAAAAAAAAATCCAAGACTCTAATGCCATTTAAATACCTAGATTTCAACTTTTTGGTTAGAATAATTACTAAAGTACTGCCTTTTATTATACAAACGGTATTTTAAATTATTATGCTGGATTCATAATACTTACACCCCATAATTTCACATTTTGATGAAATTCCTTCTCTCCTTCGAATACAATGTGTACATTTAACTGAAAAAGATATTTATAGAAAGCTGAATAACTGATCAAATCCACACTCAAGGTTTATGATATAAAACAATGATTATGAAAATAAGAATATATTGATAAAAATCATTTAAGCCATTTTAACAAATTGCCAACTGTACTTTTTATCTGAAAAACATCATTAACAGAAAAAGAAAAATTATCTGAAGTTTCCCATTGAGAGAACTAAGTACCATATTATTTAATACATTTTCTAAGTTACTACAGTGTCTCCAGAATGCTTCAAATAACTCTATTATGTAGAAATTTTCATTTAAAATAGTTCCTGTAAAAGTAATTTCAAACTATTTTTTCAAATGGGAAAGATGAAAAGATCTTACCCTAGAGCCAGTTCAAATAAGAACAATATTACATCAACATAAAGAATAAATGTATAAAGATACTTTTTACTCAGAAATCTTTATGTACTTACCAATGTACTATTTGCTACTACTTGACTAAGTTCTGGAAGTGAATTTTTAGCATATACTGAAATTGTGACTTGACCCCCAGTTTGATGCCAGTCATGTCTACATGGAACAACTTTTTTCCCCTGTAATATAAGACAAACTTTATGAATTTACAAAGCTCCGCGTAACTTCTTAAAAAGAGGAATATTTTTAAAGAAGACCTATCTAAATGAGAAAAAATTATCATGTAATGCTTTAATGTTTGTAAGAGTAAACTTCTAAAGTTGCCATCAAAAAGTTTGAACAATAAAATATATCATGACACAAAGAATCTTTATAGTTTTATGGTTGGAGAACACATGTATTCTTTCCATTTTTTTTCTTGTAGAGCCATAAGTATTAACATATTAAAAAATGCAATTTAAGAACTACAAAATTTTATCCAATTTTAAAATTAAGTACAGCCATAAAAACATTTTTGTAGACTGAAGTGAGAGACATTTGCTTAGTGGTATAACCAGATAATATATTAATCTCATGCATAGGAATCTTTATTTTCTACAAATTGGAATTTGGAAAAAATTGACTGCTTACAACTATTTGTTTTTTTTGTTTTGTTTTAAATATATTTTTATTGATTTCAGAGAGGAAGGGAGAGGGAGAGAAATAGAAACATCAATGATGAGAGAGAATCATTGTTCGGCTGCCTCCTGTAGGCCCCCTACTGGGGATCGAGCCTGCAACCCAGTCATGTGCCCCTGACTGGAATCGAACCTAGGACCTTTCAGTCCACAGGCGGATGCTTTATCCACTGAGCCAAACTGGCTAGGGCACAACTATTTGTAATTGAATAATTATTTTCTTCTCATAATAACATGCAGAAAAAGGTGAGAATTTTTGGAAGTAATATTTTGATTAATTATAATTGCGGAAATTATTATCTGCCAGTGGTACATTACTGTTATCAGCAACTATTTTAAAAAGACAAATTGTGATTTGTTTTATAAATGAGGGTTAATTAGTCAAAAAATGCAGGAAATTGTGAGGTACTATAGTTATAAAAAACAATATTTACATTTTGGTACAATTATACTAACTGAATTTAAATTACTTTTTTCACTTACATTTTTTTTTTTTGGCCATTAGACCACTGGCTTAGACACTTAATACGTGATATATGTATGCATTAAAAAATAATGAAAACCCTGGATATATCTCAAAATAACTGAAAAAGGGACTCAAACAGATACTTGCATGCCAATGTTCATTGTAGTATTATTCACAAGAGCAAAAAAGTGAAAACAACCCAAGTGTCCATCAAGAGATGAATGAAGAGCCTGATCAGTGGGTCAGTCATTGAGCATTGATCCATGAACCAGATTGTCACAGTTCGATTTCCAATTAGGGCACATGCCCAGGCTGCAGGCTCGGTCCCCAGTAGAGGGCGCACAAAGGGGCAACCAACTGATGCTTCTCGCTCATCATTGATGTTTCTATCTTTCTCTCCCTCTCCCTTCCTCTCTAATATCAATTTAAAAGATACATATTAAAAAAAAAGGGAGAGATGAATGAATAAACAAGGTGTGAGATATATACATACACACACACACACACACACACACACACACACACACACACACAATGGAGTATTATTCAGCCACAAAAAAGAAGTATTAAAACATGCTACAGTGTGGATGAATACTGGAAATATTACGCCAAGTGTAATAAGCCAGACACAAAAGGACAAATATCGAAAGATTCCACTTATATATCTGGAATAGACTAATTTGTAGAAATAAAAAGTAGGTTGAGGTTACCAATGAACTGAGGAGGAAGCAGAATGGGGAGATATTGATTCAATGGTATAGAGTTTCTGTTTGGATCAAAAACTTTTGGAGAAAGATAGCTGTGATGATTGCATAACATTCTGAATGTACTTAAGGCTACTGAATTTCACACTTAAAATTGCAAATTTTTAAACAATCTGAACTTTTCTCTCACAGAATTTTATAATTCTGCTTACTTTTTTCTATAAACAGGAAAAATAAAGCTATTTAAATTACAAAAATAATCTCATCAAGGGTTCTATAATGAAAAATTTTGCATATAATAAAAAACAACAGTTTTATTTTTTCAAACGAAATCTTTCAAATTTTTGGGCCTTGGAGAAAATACAAGGAGGATTCACTTTTTTGCTAATAAAACACACCTAGGAGTTTTATGATTGATGAATTATAATTTGAGGGATATATAGTGTGGGACAAAGGTTTATAGTTGTTCATATGAAAATAATACAACAATTAATAAATAATAATACAAGAATAAATTCTGTGTTTCACGTAATCACAACTGTAAACCTACCTTTGTCCCACCGTGTACTTATAACCTCCAGCCATGTGCTATTAAAAGGCAGGCAATATAGAATACTCAAATGCAGAAGAAATGAATCCCTACAGCAATTGGAAAATTTACAATTACTTTTTAAGTTAAAAGACATATACTGAAAAGGTTTGCCTTTGATTATTAGTGCCAATGCAGCACATAAATCTAATTACATTACAAAATACATTAGTAATAGCTATTCAACAGTTATTTAGCAATAAATTGCTTGCCTTCTTACAGCTTACTGGGATTTGGGGGAATTATTTGCAGAGCCCCAAGTCTTTTTAAAAAGCTGTCTAGGGAAGTAGGAATTGATGCTTTCTTTTTTCTGCAAGCAGAGGCATTCAAAACAGTTCCAGCAAGTCTGCAATCCTCCTCTTTGGCCACCAGATGAAGTGTGTGTGTGTGCATCTGTAAATGGCTGAATGAACTTCTAAAGAAGCCAAAGACAATCAGAGGTCTAAATGATCGATAACATCAAATGAGCAGAAAAGTGATTTTTGTTAAAAAAAAGTGGGAATAAAACACGGAATTACAGAAAAATATGCTCTAATTTCTCCAGGCTTAATTAAGTATTTCATAAAAACCTATATACTGGGATCAATATATATACAATGACTATCCTGACAAAGGGCATGCTCTGGGAGTTGGACTCAGATTAATTTTAGTTTTTAGGCCCATCAAAACTGTGTGAGAGAGAGACAAACTTTTATTTTTACTCTAAATACAGGATAATCTCAGAATTTAAAAAATAACTCAGATGAATATACTTTAATATGTTATCTTGAAAAGGTTACTTACAGCATCTTTTGCCGTCCACATATGTTTCCCTGTTGTACAGCCCTCTTGGGCTAAGAAAGTATTAAAATCAGAAGTTTTTCTTCTACAACAGCTCCAGTATTTCATCCTTTAAATTATCATAGAAAAATTTCAGAAATAAAATCTCACAAGCAATTAAGTCCAGAAGTATCGTAGTGACAAATGTGATTTTAAAAAAATCAGTAAGTGTGCAACTTTAGTATCTTAAATCTAAGTAACCACTTAATATTATCAAAAGACTAATAATTCTAAAACCACAATGCCATTTATTATAACAATTTTGGATCTCCTAAGTAATGGTGCTTAAAAACACCACAAAATTACAAATCAGCTTTTCACTGATAGCTCCAGGGTCCTCATGAAGCTACCAAAGCGTGCTATGACCAAACGTTTATATCCTCACATTTTAATAACCCAAGAAAATGAAAACATGCAAACAAACTAAAAACTAATGTCTGCACATCTGTGAAGGTCAATCCCAAAGTACTGGGATTGTGAATAATGAAACCCACTATTACATACTTCAGAAAAATCTAAAACGAGAGGGCAAAAATTATAGAACTTTGGGCTTGATTTCTGAAGAATAGTGAAAACAGAATGGAAGATTTCAACAGTTTTTCTATAAACTACCGGGTAAATAATGAGAGGCTCTCAACTGAGGGCTGTAGACAAGCATGGCTTTTTGCGCACCACAATGTCGGTGTCATTAGTGCCCAAGATCAAAAATTATAAATGTCCTGCAATGCACAGAATGGTTCTTCAAAAAACAAAAAAACCCTATTCAGCTAAAATAGGTATCACATTAAAATATAAAATGAGAAACATGAGGTTTGAGTCACAATGGCCACTTAACTGTAGTACTTTTCAGTTTCTCATGAGTAAAAAGACAAAGCTCACATTTCTAGGTTATTGTAAAGATTACACAATAAAAATAAAAATATCTAATTTACTGCATGGCAAATAATGTTTAAAGGCATATTAACTTTTCTAACCTCTACCATAAAGTTTTAATTAGTAAGTTACCCTTCATGGAAAATAGGTACACCAGAATGATATACACAGACTTCTTCTAGACTCTGTAGACCCTGATATGT